>NW_017731351.1:5262262-5378963 GCF_001890085.2 Hipposideros armiger
TTTTTTGAAAAGATAAACAAAATCGACAAATCCTTAGCCAGACTCACCAAGAAAAAGAGAGGACCCAAATTAATAAAATCAGAAATGAAAGTGGAGAAGTGACAACAGATACCACAGAAACACAGAAAATTATAAGAAAATACTATGAGCAACTATAAGCCAACAAATTCTACAATCTGGAAAAAATTGATAAATTTCTAGAAGCATACAATCTGCCAAGTCTGAACCAAGAAGAAACAGAAACTCTGAACAGACTATTACCAAAGAAATTGATTCAGTAATCAATAAGTTTCCAACAAACAAAAGTCCTGGACCAGATGGCTTTACTGGTGAATTTTATAAAATATTCAGAAAAGAATTAATACCTATTCTCCTCAAACTATTCCAAAAAATACAGAAGGAGGGAAGGCTCCCAAGCATATTTTATGAGGCCACTGTTACTCTAATCCCAAAATCAGACAAAGATGTTACAAAAAACAAAAACAAAACTACAGGCCAATATCCCTAATGAACATAGATGCAAAAATCCTCAACAAAATACTAGCAAACCGAATTCAGCATCACATTAAAAAGATCATACGCCACGATTAAGTGGGATTCGTTCCTGGTATGCAAGATTGGTTCAATATCCGCAAATCAATTAACATAATACATCACATTAACAAAATGAAAAATAAAAATCATATAATCATATTAATAGATGCAGAAAAAGCACTTGACAAAATTCAGCAGCGATTTATGATAAAAACTCTTAGCAAAGTGGAAATAGCGGGACCATATCTCAACATAATAAAGGCCATATATGATAAGCCCACAGCAAGCATTGTACTCAATGGGGAAAGGCTAAAAGCTTCCCCCTTAAGATCTGGAACAAGAAGGCTGCCCACTTTCACCACTTCTATTCAACATAGTTCTGGAAGTTCTGGCCACAACAATCAGACAAGAAAATGAAATAAAAGGCATCCAAATTGGAAAGGAGGAAATAAAATTGTCATTATATGCAGATGACATGATACTATATAGAGAGAATCCCAAAGACTCCACCAAAAAACTGTTAGAACTGATACATGAATTTAGTAAGCTGGCAGGATACAAAATTAATATTCAGAAATCAGTTGCATTTGTATACACCAGTAATAACCTATCAGAAGAAGAAATCAAGAAAACAATCCCTTTTACAATTGCTTCAAAAACAATAAACTATCTAGGAATAAATTTAACCAAAGTAAAAGATCTGTACTCAGTAAATTACAAGACGCTGAAGAGAGAAATCAAAGAAGATACAAATAAATGGAAATACATACCATGTTCATGGATAGGAAGAATATAGTTAAAATGTCAATAGTACCTAAGGCAATATATACATTCAATGCAATTCCTATCAAAGTACCAAGGACATTTTTCTGAGGAATAAAACATACAATCCTGAAATTTGTATGGAGCCATAAAAGACCCCAAATAGCCACGGCAATCTTGAGAAATAAGAACAAAGTGGGAGGTATCATGCTACCCGACATCCAATCATACTACAAGTCTACAGTAATCAAAACAGTATAATACAGGCATAAAAACAGACACATAGACCAATGGAACAGAACAGAGAGCCCAGAAATAAACCCATTCATATATGGTCGTTTAATCTATGACAATGGAAGCAACAATTTACATTGGAGTAAAGACAGTCTATTTAATAAATGGTGCTGGGAAAATTGGACTGACATGTGCAAAAAATGAAAATGCCCACCTACTTACACCATATACGAGAACAAATTCAAAATGGATTAAAGACTTAAATGTAAGACCTGAAACCATAAAACTCCTAGAAGCATAGGGAGTAAATTTGCAGACATTACCATCAGTAATATTTTTACTGATATATCCTCTCAGGCAAGGGAAATAAAAAAATAAACAAACATATGGGATTACATCAAACTTAAAAGTTTTTTCACAACAAAGGAAATCATCAATAAAACAAAAAGGCAGCCTCCTGAATGGGAGAAGATATTTGCCAACAATATATCTGATAAGGGTTAATATCCAAAATTTATAAAACACTCATTCAACTCAACACCAAAAAACAAACAACCCAATTAAAAAATGGGCAGAGGATATGAAGATGCATTTCTCTAAAGAGGACATACAGTTGGCCAACAGGCATATGAAAAAATGTTCAACCTCACTAATCATTAGAGAAATACAAAGAAAAACCACAATGAGATACCACCTCACTCCTGTCAGAATGGCTACCATCAATAAATCAACAAACAACAAGTTCTGGTGAGGTTGTGGAGAAAAGGGAACCCTGGTGCACTGTTGGTGGGACTGCACACTGGTGCAGCCATTATGGAAATCAGTATGGAGTTATCTCAAAAAACTGGAAATGGAACTAACGTATGATCCAGCAATTCCACTCTTGGGTATCTATCCAGAGAAACCTAAGACTCTAATTCAAAAAAATACATTCACCCCTATGTTTACTGCAGCACTATTCACAATAGCCAAGATTTGAAAACAACCAAAATGCCCATCGGTAGACAACTGGATTAAGAAACTGTGGTGCATTTATACAATGGAGTATTACTCTGCTACAAAGAAGAATGAAATCATACCATTTGCAATGATATGGATGGACCTAGAGACTATTATGTTAAGTGAAATAAGTCAGTCTGAGAAAAGACAAATACCATATGATCTCACTTATATGTGGAATCTAAAAAACTGAATGAACGAGCAAAGTAAACAAAAATAGTCTCAGAGATATAGAGGAACAACTGATGGTTGCTAGTTGGGAGAGTGGTGGAGATGAGGGAGAAGGGGAAGGGATTAGACAGCATAAATAGGTAACTACAATATTGCCACAGGGATATAAAAGACAGTTCGGGGAATATAATTAATAATGTTGTAAATATTTTGTAGAGTGTCAGATAGTCACACTTCTTGTTAGGGAGACCATTTCATGGATGGGGTAGAGGCTTGATCACTGCACTGTACACCTGAAGCTGATGTTGCATAATATTGTATGTCAACTACAACTGAATATATATATAATCACGGGATGTGGAGTATAATGTGGGAGTGGAGTGGGATGGTGGATTGGGGGAGGGGGTTGTCACTTTGAGGGATAAAAAAGTGTGTTGTACAGCTGAAACTAATTTAAAAAATGTTTATTTCACAATAAAAACAAGATATTATGCAATTTATACACACTTCAGGGTCATTTTCCATGCATAATCTTAATGACGCTGTTTATTGATCACTAATGCTCATATACCACATAAATCTAAAAAATATACCCCATGTATTTTACAAGCTTTTTATTCCAATATTTTTAGTAGTTAAATTTGCAACCAAAAGTTTACAGAATGTGAATGTCTGTTTCACCACAAGGCCCAAAGGCCTCACCTCCAAATACCATCACATCAGGGATTAGATTTCAACATATGAATTTTGGAAGAACACAAACATTCAATCCATAACAGTAAACCAAATAAAATACAGCAAGATCTTTGAATGTTGATGAATCATAGGCAAAAATAATCTATTTATCTTTGTAGTTTTTTTTTTCTTATGGTGGCCAAGACATAGAAACAACCAAAGTGTCCTTCAATAGATGACTGGATAAAGAAGATGTGGAATATACACACAATGGAATACTACTTGGCCATAAGAAAAGACAAAATACTGCCATTGCAACAACATAAATGGATCCTGAGGTTATTACACTAAGCAAAATAAGTCAGACAGGAAAAAAGTCAAGAACCATATTACTTCACTCAGATGTGGGATATAAAACTGAAAGCAACAAAGGAACAAGACAAACAAGAAACAAAAGCTCATACACACAGACAACAGTTTAGTGGTTACCAGAGGGTAAGAGGAGAGGGGAGTGGTAGAAGAGAGTAAAGGGGGTCAAATATTAGGTTGTCGGAAAAGTCATTGATGCATTTTTTACAACAAAAAACATTGAAAAAAATACATCATGACTTTTCCGACAACTCAATAGATGGTGACAGAAGGAGAACTGACTCTGGGTGGTGAACACACAACACAATATATAGATGATGTATCATAAAAATGTACACAAAACCTATATAATTTTACTAACCAATGTCACAATAAATTTAAAAAACAAATATATTTGTACTTTTAACCATGTTCTTCCTGTAGAATTTCCCCATCTAATTTTACAATTGTCAATTACTTGAAATATATTTTGGATAAAACATGGACATTTTAATTAGGGTCATAGAATGCAACATAAACCTGAGTAATGTAAAAGCGATCATGTCTCAGACAAATTTGGTGATGAAGGGGCTGGGCTAGAGGAGAGAAAAGGTCAGCATAAATGTAGAGCTAATCTCATAAACTTTCCTTATGTCAAGGATCCTAGCACCTCAAGACCTACTTGTTTCAGTGCTCTTTAATGTCTTCACAAGTTTTGTAGTTTTCAGTGGAAGCTAGTTTGATACCAGCTATCCCATCAAGTTCTGAACCAGAAATCCACCAGGCACTATTTTCTTTTTCATTTCTTTTTTAACATTATTGGGGAACAGTGTGTTTTTCCAGGACCCATCAGCTCCAAGTCAAGTTGTTCTCAATCTAGTTGTGGAGGGTGCAGCTCACTGGCCCATGTAGGAATCAAACCGGCAATCTTGGTGTTACGAGCACCGTGCTCTAACCAACTGAGCAAACCGGCCACCCAGACACTATTTTCTTTATACGAACTCCAATACTTATTTAAATTTACCAACCTATTTTACCAATTTGTTCGATTTCTTCAAGTTCCAATTAATTCATGCTAAAATATACCCTTTAGTAGTTTTTCAGCATGTGCCCATGAGTGGAAAAAGTATTAGTTTTTTTAAATTCCTGTAAACAACTTTTTACCATCATTATAAAGTATCTAACAGTAATTTTAATTTTTCAGTCTTGCTTGGGCCTCAGTTTTTTTTTTTGTTGTTTGTTTTTATCTAAGGATGCATGTCTTCCTTTAGATATGTATCACTAGTCACCATTTCCTCAAATATTGCCTTTTCCTCTTTCCTTGTCTCTCCTTTTGGAATGCCAATTAAATGTGTACTGGTCAACCCATTTTTTTTTCCTGTCTCCTAGTGTCTCTTTCTTACATTTCTTCTCTATATAATGTGTTTTGTGTCATCTCTTCAGAACTATCTTCCAGTTTTTTCTTCTGCTGTACTTTAATATATAATGTATTTTAATGACCATATTTTCCATTACTGTACATTTTGATTTTTTTTTGCAAACTTACCTGTTCTTTTTCATAATGTCTTTTGCCTTATGGATTCCATGCTTTATTTATTATTATGAAACATTTGTAGATATTTACTGAAAGTCTCGCAGAGAGTCTCTATTTAATCTATAATTCTGTGTGTGAATTCTGCCATTTTTGTATCTACTATCCTCTTGGCTAACTGTAAAATTTTACTAAGTGCATGTTTACAGTGGGATTTACAGGTTCTCTGGAATCCTATGATGTGGTTTTATAATTTCCTTTTTCAGAATCTAATATATTTCACTTTGGGACAAGTAAGGTTTTTTATGGTTATTGATGTTAATTACTCAGCTTCAGGTTACCATATTGCATGAAGAGTCTTGGCTATGATTCTGGTTTTTTGGGGGGTGAGTAATTCTTTCTCCAGCTATGCCCTGAATAGCAGGCAAGCTCTCTTCCTGTTTCTTATAGTATGATGTTTGCACTACCAGGTGAAGATTTTCTGAATCCCGTTTCATGGGAAATAGGCTTCTGTCTTTATGTAGAATACTCAGCTTTAGCTCCTGGTCATAGATTGGGCAAAACTATTATTGCTAAGCTACATGTATACATTTGATCCTAAATCAGAACTATTATTTTCCACAACTGAAGAGCCAGAACTTAACATTTGTGCATTACTGAAGCACTGCTCAAGACTGTACTTTGTATACCCAATTTCAATACACTGTGAGATATTTGGCTTTATGTATTTCTCTGTTTAACTTTTATTTTCCCCTTTGTGTCTGCAATCTAGGAATTTCATGTTCTTAATTTCCAACTCAAGTATGTTTTTTTTTTAATTTGGTTACATTGTATCTGACATTTCTGCATGTTTAGAGTAGTAGGGTAGAGTTCCCTAATCATGTCACAGTCCACTAGATCATGTTACATAACACATTTTAAGAGGTAAAGCAAAATAACTTCCCACCATTTAATTTTTCTGTGATTTTCATCTTCCTTCCATCAGGTTTCCTTCATTATTAGTTTTTTTTTATTTTGTATTTGTTTTTATAAGTAGAATTGAGAATGAGTTTTATTTTGTAATTAAGGGGAAAGAATTAGACATGCTGTATTACACATACTTGACAAAGCTATATTTTTAAATTATAATTAAAAAATATCCAGTCTCTTCATTAATCAAAATGTTTTTATTATCCCCATATCTCATCAATGTGGAATGCGTCAGGAATTATAACCCTGCAGCAACCTATAGGCATATCTTCATTTTAGCCTTGAAAATATTAGCCTTACCTATAGCTGCATTTATAAATAATTATAAGCATAACAAAAAAAATCAATACCTTAGGTAATAATCTTATTACCATAAAATAGTTTTCTTCTGAAATAACTTCTACTTCTATCAGTCATATACTCAACCCAATAAGATTTTCTTCAGGTTTCTTTAAATGCAATTTTAATTATATTTGTTGTCTAACATAAAAGTAAAATGTAAGCACTCATTTATTGTTATTTTAAAAAGACATCACTTTCAGGAGATAAATATTTTCTCTTGCAAGTGATACAAGCTTATATTTATTCATTCTATTTAAATATAGTAATATTTCTCCTTTTAATCATGTGTTTCTATCACACTCATAGTTATATATGTTTAAAAGAGAATATATTTTATCCTTCAAAATATTAGTTCTAAGTTTATTATTTCCTACCTCATTCATGTTAGTAGTAAATAATTATATAATTAGATTACAAATAGGAGAATTTACTCTTTTTAAAGTACTTTGACATATGTTTGTGATTCCCACAAAACCTTGAAATGTGTTTACTATCTTCCCAATTTTGCTCATGAGAACATGAAGAGTTTGGGAAGGTCAACTTTTTTTTTTTTTTAAGATTTTTATTGGGGAATTGGGGGGATGGGCACAGTGCTGGGGAACTGGGGGAAGGAGAACAAACAAGTTGTTGTCCTTTTGTTCTTCAGTCTAGTTGTGGAGGACGTCGCTTCACTGGCCCAAGCCGGCACCATCATTGCGCTCTTCCCAGGCAAGGCAGATCAGTCACCGGCTTCTGGACGGCCGCTCACTGCGGCTACACACGGTAGCCCATGGCAACTCACTGCANCAGGGGCTGCAGCCTACGCCGTCGCCGGCGACTCACGGCAGCCCAGCTCCAGGTTGAGCTGCCACTCAGCAACCTAGCTGTGGAGGGCAGTGTCACTGGCCCTCACATGTGGGATCCGAACCGGGGCCCTCCGGTGTCCCAAGCCAGCTTCCAACCATCACGCAACTCGGCCGGCCCGGGAAGGTCAACTTTCTTGGCCAAGATCACAATTCTAGCAAAGTACAAAGTCAGGTCCTAATACAAGACTTCTGTCTCCACAGCCCACATTCTTTACACTAGGATAGATTGCCTCTCATGTTCCCCAAATAAAAATACTACAGTTTGATGAAATCACATCTTATAGTCTCTTGTATGAGATAAATTTTACATCACAATTGTAGTTCAACTAATAAAATTTTGCCTTTGGGTCACAAGAAATCCAAGTTATTTAAGTAGGTGGATAAAGTTTTGTTAGAAATGAGATTTTTTTTTTTTTGTCATAATGTGTTCCGGCTCTTGGTACACGCTGACAAATTATCACAATTACATTTTGTATTTGGCAAAAAAAAAAAAATCAGTGACAAACTAGAAATTGTCTAGACAAGCCTAGAGCTGTGTACCATGTAAAGCCAACTGACTAAAGACCATCAGGTCAAGACCACTGGAAAACCTGCCTCATTCCCTGTAACAGATGTAAACTCACATTTAGAGAACATGTGCAACAATCTAGTAATAGCAGAATGTTTCTCTGTGGACCAGTTTTTGTTTGTTTGTTTTGCTTTTGGGGTTTTTTGTTTGTTTTTTTTTTTGTTTTTGATAAATGCAAACTATTGCTAAAAATTCTTGTTCAAATGCATATTTTCCCTGGGAACTACAATGACACTCCAAGAATTGTAAAACAGTATTTTTACTTTTTAGATCATTCAGTATTTATGTGTTGCCATAAATGAATAACAGACCTTATAGCTTACTCAGTTTTGCAGTACTAGATTTAAATAGTTCTAGGGTTTTTAAAAACCAAGAGCTGATCTTTTTGGGCTTTTGGAATCCTTATGCATTATCTTTCATCTTCTAGAACTTGATGTTCAAGTTGAAATTGAACCAAAATAATCCTGACAGCCATGACTACACCCTCCTTTCTAAATTTTATTATAGAGTCATTTCGTGGGTACAACACTCACTTTACAAAGCACCTACTATTTGCCAAGTGCTATCCAAAATGCTTTATGATGATTTCATTTAATTACTCCAACAAACCAATGAGGGAGACAGACTACAGCAAAAGATACTGTGACTCAGAAGTTTATAGCCCATTTACACTCACAAAGTTAGTAACTGAAGAAACTGAAATTGTAACACACAACAAATATAACTCCCAGGACAGTATACTACAAAGCTTCTATTATCTGTTTCCAAATATTAAACACAGTTCATTACACATTATCTTGGGCATCATTCAAAATAAAGCTTGGTAGTGTGCTTTGATACTTTCCAGTGGTTATTCCCTAAAACTTAGATTTCCTTCTGAGAAGGGACTTTGCCCTCTCTTTTGGGATAGGAAGAGAAAGGCCCCTGAAGTCGAAAAATCGTATTCCCTCAACCAAGAAATGATCCACAGCTAAGTCTATCCTTGCCTCCTTCCTGATCCTCTGCTTGGACAACACATTTATTTGCCTTGTCACTCAGGCCAAGTCATCTGCTATGCTCAGAGTCCTTGAAGACTTCCCTTGCTTCCACTTTATTGGCTCTTTCTATTCATGTCTCTCCTGTCATTAAAAACTAAGCAAAAGGAAATGAAAGCATAGCAGATAAACACTGTACCTACATCCTTCCGTAAACACATTAAAATTACAACTAAATTACAGAACAATTAACCTGGAGAACCATCTTAAGTCTAGCGAAACAGAAGTCCTATAACCAAAAATATGAAAAAGAAGCCATGTCGACACTGGTAGGACGGGTGGTGCCATGGAACAGGCCTGAAACCTCCATGTGGTGATTGAGAATTAGGAGGGGTATCTTGGCCACGGAGGTTCCCCCTAGAGGAGCAAGGGACGTTAGCCCCAAACCAGACTCTCCAGCCTGAAGAACTGGTGCCGGGAAGGGGAGCCCACATAATATCTAGGTGTGAAAAACAGTGGTGCTTCTGGCCATTCAGTTGAGACAGAAGGCTGAGGAAACCCAAATGTCCTCTTAAAGGGCCCACACACAGACTCTCGCTCACAGGCACTCAGCCTGGGCTCTGGTGGAGGACGGTGATGTGGAGGTTTTCAAGACATATGGGGGGCAGACCGAGGTGTATAGCTGTGGGCTGAGGGCTGGAGGACAGTCACCATTCTTCCTGTGAAGGATCCTCCTTCCTTGCAGCTGGAAGGTGGTTGCTATCTTTCCTGTATTGACCTCTCCCACACCAGGCCAAACCTGAATTTGACTGGCCTGGTAAGCTCCCCTGGGTCCCTGCTTGACCCAAATCCCAAAATGCCGGAGGCACTTTCTCAGCTAGCAGCCAGCCCTGCACACTCCACTCTTTCTCGGAAAACTATCAGAGCCGGTCAACAACTGGCTTTGGGGTGCTCTGAGACTTTTGCTGAGTAGCTCCAGGCTCAGCACTGGCACCAAACCAAAATCTACATAAACCTGGTGACCACAACTCTTCACACTCTAGTGACTCCCTGAGACCCTGCCTCACCCAATTTGCATACCGCACAAGGATTTGTCAGTGGCTAAACCTTAAGTGAGCTGGTAGGTGGAAGCAGGACTCAGGGTGTCCTGGCTTTTTGCGAAGCTACTCTAGGCCCAGTATTGGTGGCAGATGTCCTTGGTTTGCAGTGTACCCTCTCCTATGTGCCTCCAGGTTTAGCACAGGCAGCAAACAACTGTGGATCAGTCTGTAGCTCCACCAGGTAACCCCTGGCTGGAAACAGGCAGTGGGTGACCTAGGCCTGGACCAGAGCCCCTCCCCAGAGGCCTCAGAAACAACATACTTGGAGATTGGCTTCAGACCACAGCAGAGCACCGCCCAATTAGCCCCCCAAGTGGCACAAGCAAAGTCAGTCTCAACAAGCACCAGAGCCCACTGGGACAAATTCCACTCAGTGGGGTAAGCCCCCCACATACACACATAGCTGTGTATAAGCTGTGGATGTGGCCAAACTCCACAACCAATCAGTCAATCCCAGCTATCAATGTGCCAATAGCAATCAAGACTCAACTATAACAGGAGGGTACACACAACCCATACAAGGGACATTGCTGGAGCATCTGAAGCAGGTGACCAGGGAGACTGTGCCAAGGCCCCACAGGGCACCTACAACATAAGGCCACCCAGTCAATACTGGGAAACATAGCAGATCTGCCTAATACACAGAAATAAATACAGTGAGGCAGCCAAAATGAGGAAACAAAGAAATGCATTCCAAATAAAAAAGGAGGAGAAAACTCCAGAAAAAGAATGAAATGAAATGGAGGCAAGTCACCTACCAGATACGTACAAAACGATGGTTATAAAAATGCTCGAGGAACTTAGTGAGACATTCAAGAGAGACAGCAAGCATAAAAAGAACATAGAAACCATAAAAAAGAACCAGTCAAAAGTAAAGAATACAACAACTGAAATGAAGAATGCACTAGAAGGAATCACCAGCAGACTAGATGAAGCAGAGGATCAAATCAGCAATTTGGAAGACAGGATAGCAGAAAACACCCAATCGGAACAAAACAAAGAAAAAAAGAATCCAAAAAAATGGGACCGTTTAAGAGACCTCTGGGACAAGCATAACAACATTTGCACCATAGGGGTACCAGAAGAAAAAGAGAGAAAGTAAGGGATTGAGAACCCATTTGAAGAAATAATGACTGAAAACTTTCCTAATCTAGTGAAAGAAATAGACATACAAGCCCAGGAAGTGCAGAGAGTTCCAAACAAGATGAACCCAAACAGGCCCACACCAAGACACATCATAATTAAAATGGCAAAGGTTAAAGACCAAGGGAGAATCCCAAAAGCAGCAAGAGAAAGGCAACTAGCAATTTATAAGAAAATTCCCATTAGACTGTCATCAGATTTCTCAACGGAAACTTCGCAGGCCAGAAGGATTGGCAGGAAATATTCTGTGTTAAAAAGTAAGGACTTACAAATCAAGGGTACTCTACCCAGCAAGGCTATCATTTAAAATTGAAGGACAGATAAAGAGCTTCCCAGATAGTAAAAAGCTATAGGAATTTATCACCACAAAACCAGTAGTACAAGTAATGTGAGAAGGACTTCTTTAAAACAAACCAAAAAAAAAAGATTAAAACTTATGAATAATAAAATGGCAATAACAACATATCTATCAACAATTATTTTCAATGTAAATAGATTAAATGTTCCAATGACTTAGGAGGGCTGAATAGATAAGAAAACAAGACCCTTACATATGCTGCCCACAAGAGATTCACTTCAGATTGAATGTCACACACAGACAGAAAGTAAAGGGACGGAAAAAGATGTATCACAAAAATGGAAATGAATAAAAACAAAAAAAGCTGGAGTAGCAGTACTTAGAACAGGCAAAACAGACTTTAAAACAAAGGCCATAACAAGAGACAATGAAGGACCCAGTAATCCCACTTCTGGGTATTTATCTGTAGAAACCCCAAATTCTACTTCGAGGTGACGTGTGCATCCATATGTTCACTGCAGTGCTATTTACAATGGCCAAGATGTGGAGGCAGCCTGGGTGTTTGTCAATGGAAGAATGGATAAAGAGGTGATACATATGACTGTATACAATGAAATATTGCTCAGCGATGGAAAGGATTTAATTCTTGCCATCTGCAGCTGCATGGATGGACCTGAAGGGTATTGTGCTGGGTGGAATGTCAGACAGAGAAAGACAGATGCAATGTGATTTCTATTATATGTGGAATCTGAAGAACAAAATTAACAAACAAAATAGAAACAGACTCAGAGATACAGAAAACATTTCAATGGTTACCAGATAGCAGGGTGGTTGAGGGTGTGAGTGGGAAAAAAAGGGACGATATTAAGAAGTACAAATTTGTTGTTACAAAGTAGTTATGGGGATGTAAGGTACGGCATAATATATAGAGTCAATAATATTGTATATAACTATGTATGGTGTCAGATGGGTACTAGATTTGCTGTTGTGATAGATGGGAGGGGGTTGGGGGCAGGGTGAAAAGGTGAAGGGGTTAAGAAGTACAAATTGGTAGTTACAAAATAGTCATGGAGATATAAACTAAACATAGGGAATATAGTCAATGTTATGGCAATAACTATATACAGTGCTAGGTGGGTACTAGTCAGGGGGATCACTTTGTAATTACACCTAAAATTAATATAAAATAATAATGAATGTCAATTGTAATTGAAAAATTAAAAAGAGGGGGAAAATGTGAAGGGGAGTAAGAGGTCCAAATTTCCGGGTAGAAAACAAATAAGTCATAGGGATATAATATATAGCATAGGGAATATAGTCAATAATATTGTGATATTGTGGTACGGTGTCAGATGGTTCCTGGAATTATCATGGTGATCACTTCTTTAGGTATATAAATGTTGAATAACTACAGCAAACCCCTGAAACTGATATAAAATTGCATGTTAGCTACATTTTAATAAAAATATTTTTAAAAAGAGAAGAAAAAAACTAAGCAAAAGAAAAACTAAACCATCAAAAATAAACCATAATAGCAACAAAAAGCTTTGTTCCCCAAAACACTTTTAATTATTGCTTTCTTTTCTTCTTACTAAGCTTTGTATTAAGAAATACATTTTTCAGTTTGCTCTGCATCCATTCATCTCTATTTACGCGTACGCTATAATCTTATCCACTCTACTATCACCAGATAGCTAAAACTATTCTTATTAAGGTCACCAGTGACCTCATTATTGCTAACATCAGAGAAGATTCCTCTTCCTCTTCTCACCGACAACACTGATACAATAATTCTTCTTTCATTTCTATGGTAGCAGAATCCTCTAAATTTCCTACTACTTGTCTTGCTATTTATTCATTTAAACTACTTAGATCTTAGTATTATAGATTGAATTATAGTAAAGAAAGACAGAAAGTTTCTTTCCTCACGTTGCTTTCAATCTTGTGGTAAATATAGACAAGACAATTATATGGAGCCAAACGATTATGGCTGAGTGCTAAATTGAGTGAAGTCATAGTTACTATGTGAGCACAAAGCGGTGCTCTGATTCCAGGCTTTTCCTGGGGATGTATGTACCTCCCCTTAACTTCAACTATTTCAAAGAATAATGATTTCCAATCTTTTCCTCTAGCTCAGATCTATCTCTAGAGTACACATCTATGTACCCTTTGCACTCTAGAAAGCTCCACTTTTATGTCTCACAGGTACTTCAAATTCAGCATGTCTAAAATGGACTCCAACAGTCCCTGTCAAAACCCACTATTCCTTATGCATTCTGTGAATTGATTCCTGATGTCACTGATCTTCCAAAATTTTCCAAATAAAAAACCTCTATTCTTGGCTCCCCTCTCACCCTTATAGCCCACATCAGTGAATTATCAACTCTTTTGACTCAGCAGCTATGCGTGCCATTTCTCCTCATTCCCATGGCTACCACCATCATTCATGCCACTAGAATCTCTCACCTAGGCAAATGCCTTCACTGCTGTCTCTTCTTCTAAATCAGCTTATGGGCAAAATCCAGCTGACTGGTTATTTGTGTAAAGTTTTATGGGAACACCGTTATACCCATCGTTTACTTATTGGATATATCAGCTTTCACAGTATAACAACAGAGGAGAATAGTTGTGATGGAGAAATGTCACACAAAGCCAAAAATATTTCCTATCTGGCCCTTGAAAGAAAAATGTTGTTGACTGTAATCTCAGACGGCTCTCTCCAATCTTTTTTCCATACTGCTGTTAAAGCATTTCACCTAAAAAGCACATATTTTCATTACATTCCTCCATTTAAAATCATGGGTGTACTCCCTACATCCTTCCAAGTGGTACAAGTTTTCTTTCAGTTCAGGATAATGACTGATCTGGCTGCTCTAGAATTAATGGGACCCCTCCACTGCTGCTGGATTCTTAGAGGTAGGATTTCTGGATCAAAGAGTAAAGGTATATGTACCTTTACTAGATACTTCCAAATTCCTCACTTTCTTTTGTATTCCTACCTAAAATGTGTGTGTGTTGCTTTCTCTCAGTCTTATCAACAGTATAATGGTCACCATGAGGAATTTCTGCCCTATCTTGGCACTGCTTTTGCCACCAAAGTTCAAGTAAGGGTGATGAAAATGGGCCATGGAGCCTTCTAGCAGGTTGAAGCTGATTTTCTTTTTTTTTATACACTACAGGCACCCTTTAGGGTGAAAGACTCATACAGTGCGACCTTACACACTTTTTGTTCTCAAGTTGAGAGCTATTACTCTCTTCTTCCAAGGAAGCCATGCCCCTGAGTGCAGTTTGCCTAGATCTAAAACAACACCATTTAATTCACCTTTTATTTATTTACCTATCTTCTCCCTCTACCAGTAGGGGGATGGTGAAAGTAACGTAGGAAAAAGGCTTAAGGACAGTTAGGCTTTTGTAAGTCTGGTCGTATCAGAGTTCAAGAGTTTTGGACCTTAGACATACACATATTCTGGCCGAGTGAGTAAAAACTCTCAGACCGAACTCATTAACTGCCACAGACTAAAAATTCAAAGTCCCTGTGTGATCGATGAAGGTCCTGTTAATTTTCAGTTCAAATTTCGTATCTTGTATAATAAAAGGTGCACTACTTGCTCTTTTCAAAAGGACAATGCACCTTTTGACTAGCCCATGTTTATAGTCCCTTCCCTCCTCTTGTTTACCTAGCTAATTCGCGTTGTTTAGAACTTACTCAGCAGCTTTCATCTCCCCCTCACTCCAAAGCTGAAGGTACTCCCTTTGTACTCTGTGCTCTGCACTTGCCTAGCATTTCCAAATCATTTCAAATGTTGCATTTTTGCTTGCAGTATACGCTGTAGATTATAAACTTTCATACTAAACAATTACAAAATAAACAAAACGATGAAATAAATTGATGTGCCTATTTATAAGCCTGTTCTTATCTCCAGAGTAATGAATGGATTCGAAGAAGTCTGGGTATGAATGGGAACAGGGACAGAGGAGATGTGACAGACTTGCTTGATAGCCTATTTATTGATCAACACACATCATCCCCTGGTCACATTACACCTTAGCACACACATTTCACTTTTTCCTATGGATCAGGATAGTATAGTCAACACGCAGAAAGGCTCTGGAGTTAAGACGTGGGTTCACACTCTAGCTCTGAAACTTAATAGCTGTGTGGCACTTGTCTGATGGCAGGGAGCATGGGGTAATGCACCTAACATGGTTATGTGGTTAAGCTAATAAATAACTTTTACCCTAAGAGCCTAGACACAGTATATAACAGGAAACCAGAGTTTCCTTTTTCAAAAGGACTAAGTCCATCCCACTAAGATGAAGAGTAATTTTTCAATGCTGTATCCTGAATTAAAAATACATATATTTGTTATTTAAACTTCTGCCCTGAAATATACAGACTTGACATTTTAAGTTGTCAAGCAGTTAAGGGAATTTCAGATATTGTTAAAGACCCTTCACTTCACTTATTATTTCAGAGCCAAGTCAGTACCCTAGGCAATGGCGGTGGCCAAGAATATAAGTTATTACTTAGTTCTGATTATTACAGCAGCTCATTTTGCAATCCCATCTTCTGCCACTGATCCCAGATTTCCTCTTTTTTTTTTAAAGTAAATATTTGGAAAGTACAGGAGAGCAAGATTTTTTTTTCCTTCTAAATTTGGCAAATGAAATACCAGGAAAGCCAAATAAAAAGTCTGTCAGGAATATTTTAAACTCAGTTTCATTGATGACATTTCTGTCAGGTTTTTGGAAAGGCCATAACATGCAGATGTTAAATGCTTAGCTGGAATTGAAAATGCATGTCCATTTCTTGTGGTCAGGAATGAATCAAGCAGTATGTCTGCAGCTATTGCCCTGATTTTTATAAAACTGACCATGCTGAATTTTACATTAAAGTGGTTGAGCAATAAATAAGGTCAATACCACCACTGCTTTGCTGCAAAATGACTCTCAATGTTTCTTTGTGTGGCTTAAGAATCAGTTTTTAATGTCCAGTTCAGTTAGAGACTGATGTGGAAAAGTAACTCATGGCTCTGTAGTGGGAAATAAAAATTACTACTAATTGTGTGGGACAGATTGCTGAAATCAGACAAGGACCCTGTCTTAACATATTTCAAAAAGTGGCAAGTACACTGATTGCACACAGGAAAACTCCTGAAAAAAGGATATAAAAAAGGAATAAATCACAGGATTCAAGGCCACACTTTAAGCACTACCATTCTGAAATCCATCTTGTAATTTCAACCAATATAGAGAGCAAAAAAAGTGTGTGTCTCAATGTGATGCTCTCTAGTGTGATCTAAAGGGCTGTAACATCCTGTGTGTTTTCAAACTTGTTTTTCACTTTTATAGTCTTTGAAAAACTGTAGATAGAGAAGTTGAGATTCCTTCTTTCCTGAACTTATCCACAATGAGTGAATCCATCCGGGGCAATTTTCCTACAAAAATTCAATTATTTAGAGCTATCATTTTTTTTTTCCTATCTAGATGAGCATTTGTATACAGTTAACCCCCATCAGGTCTACTCAGAGATTGGCCACCCCAACATGTGCATCAGACATGGGCCAATCCATTCTACCTGTCAGGGTAGCCCCGGCTACTGCTCTGTACCCCAAGGTCACACTTCAAGCACCTCTGCCCCCATTTCCCTCTTCAGCATTTAGAAGCAATGTTTTGGCTCTTTTGCCTCATCAAGCACTGAGGACTCTGTTAAAGGGAGTTTTTCAGGAATATCAGTTGATTCTAGAAATGACCATATATCAGAACTCCATGAATGTACTTTTTTCAGTTTTACACACAAAATGTAAAATGTATAAAAATGGTGCTATTATTAAGTTCAGTGGAGAAACAAAAGTGAGATGATTAATTATACTTGCATAGATCAGGAAATTCTCCACTGAGAGAAAAATGATTTCAAGCTTGAAGATGAGAAGATGATTGTGAGTCTTACACAAGGATAAAAAAAGGCACAAAAGGGAAAATCTACTCGATCGTTTATGTCCCAGTCTTCCCACGAAAACTTGACTAACAGGTGTCAATTAGTTGTCTTACTCCTGCCACTCAGATGGACAAAACCGCCCTAAGAACAGACAATTGAAATGGAAGGTCTTCCACAGATCTAAGAAAATATGGAGTAAAACATCTTCTATCAATAATGCATTAGGTCAGCACTTTATAAAGGCAAAAACATGAACTACAGGATGTAGAATTTATTTCAATTCCAGTATTTCTGGGAGAAATGTGTTTGTACGGTTTAACTGAGAGATACAAACCAATGCAGCAGACATTAACTGAGCAGCACACAGATGTAAGGAAGCAAAAATTAAATTCTAGAGAGTCAATACTTTGACAGAGATAGCATTACCCTGGATGCATCTATAAGATATCATTTTTTTCACGGGTACTTCCTTTTCCAAATGGGCTAGAACAAGGTGGGTTTACAAATAATTAATGTAGAAACAATTTAATTCTAGAGAGTTGAAATGATAAGCAGTGATGTAATTATACTTCTTTGCAGTAAAAATCTACAATCTAGGAATATAACAGATGAGGAATAAGGTTTAGTGTTTGGCTCTTAAGCATTTATAATAAACATTTTAAAAACATTCAATAAAAATATTTCATGACTTTCATGTAAGAGGTGAAGAAAGACAAATTCAATGTATATATTTCCATTAAATTCTTGTAAACAGATCACTTATTATCCCTTGATATGCAATGAATGGGAGACACAGTACAAAAATCTTTCAGTTGGTTAATATCTCAAATCAAATCATTTTCTCATAAATTCATTCAACTCATTCAACAGATATTATGGACCAGTTATCTTATGTATTAATTAGAACTAAGTTTGGTTGTGACAGAATTTCCCCTACCCATGACATTAAAAAAAAAAAAGCAGCACTTTTGTAACATCTCTTATAAGAAAGTCTGTGCAGGTGTTTGGGAGTTTCAGAGCACTGTTATGTCACTGTTCCTCCAGGCACTGCCTCTATTATCAATCTCACCTCATTCTGCACCCAAACAGATATATTTCTGATATAAATTGGTGGCTCCTGCTTATCCATTAGGACACCCCCTCCTGTCAAGGGCATCTCCCTGCAGTTTCCACTTTGTATGTGCTTTTAACACCTTTGACACAACAGTCTCTCAGCCACATCCAGTTGCCAGGGAGACTAGGACACATGGTCCTTTTGTCTTGTCAGCCAAGTGCCTACTACCCTGCCTCGTAGGTACTCTGCCTCAGCAGTCTAGCCATTTAAAACATGGCAATCAACAAAATCTTACTGGTCTCTTCCCTCATGGAATCTGTAGTTATTGGGTTTGATGAACACATGTTTATATTATTCAGCTCATATGATGGTTAGTTTCTCGTGACAAGTTACTACAAGTCAGGTGGCTTAACACAACAACAACTTACTCTCTCACATTTCTAGAGCCCAGAAGTCCAAAGTCAGGGTGTTAACAGGGCTGCACCGCATCTGGAGGCTTTCGGGGAGAATCTGTTCCCTGCTTCTTCCAGCTTCAGGGGCAGCTGGCATCCCTTGGCTCGTGGCCACATCGCTCTCTACTTGGTCTCCGCCTTCACATTGCTTTCCCCTGTGTGCATCCTTTCCTTTCCTGTCACAAATCTCCCCTGCTTGTCTTATAAGGACACTTGTCATGAGATTCAGGGCCCACCAGATAAACCAGGATGATCTCCTCAGCGAAAGATCCTTATTTTAACTACATCTGCAATGACATTTTTTCCAAAGACGGTAACATTCACAGGTGTCAGGGATTAGAGTACGGATCTATCTTTTGGGGAGCCACTATTCAATCGGCTACATATGTAAACACAATCACATTTTAAGTTCATTTACATTTCAAGAAACTGTGTTAAAATTCTTTTTCACCAAGATATGTATACTTCTCCAGTGTCTCATGACTTACAGAAACTGAACAATTATAAAGCTGCTTTCCCTGAGATATTTGTTATAATAAATGAAAAATTATGGCAAAATGAATTTTAAATGTTATAACACTTTATCATTTAATTAGTTATGTTTCTTTCCATTTTCTTCAATAATTTCAAACTCAGGAGTTACAAAGGAAAGACTATGGTTCTACAATTGGAAGTAAAATGCAATCTCTATTTCTGTTGTCTCAGTCAAGTATAATCTCAAGTTATTGACCACAAATTTGGGCAAGTTTATGGCTTCTTAAATCTATAAAATACACAGAATGTGTCAATTATTATTATTTATAGCCAAGAAAGAGAAACCTTGAATCCACTCAGTAAAGCAAATTAAATGAAGGTTATCTAGTGTTGGGAACAGGGAAAGATGGACGACAAAAGAAGTTTTATACTGCCAAAATTCTCAATGTTCTTTGAAAAATGTTTACTGAGGGTAAGACAAAATTAAGAAATAATAAGAATCTAAACCAAACTTCTCATTTTATAAATAAACTGGAGACAAATGATTTATTAAACAGAATACTGACATGGTATGTTTTACCTCCAATTGCCCCCAGGGGTAGGTACTGCTATCTAATAATATGGGAATTATGTTATATGAGGGCACGAGAAAAAAAAGACAATTGTATTTCTAAATCACCATTCTATAATTCTGTATAAATTACTTTATTGGATTTATTTAATATTATATATTTTATATGGTATTATATAAAGTATGAGAAATACAGACCATAATGTAAAAAATAAAAGCTATACCTAAATCAACCAACTATTAAGATTTATTTTTAAGTAAAATTAAGAATGAATATTCTTTAGACCCATATACCATAAATTTAACATGCAGTGACAAGAGGTTCTGAGGTTATTTTTCACAGCAATGGTTAGGTTTATGAGTTGGTGAGCATGTAATCCCTGGAAAGAACAGAGATGGCTGATAACTTATTGGGATAATTGTAGGGGAGATTTGTGAAAAATCTATTTACTTCTCAGTAAATATATATGTATAAAGAGTATTTGCTTTAACTAAAAATAATGTGCACTGAAGTGACTATATCAAATCAAAGGACAATGAAGAGAATCTTTGAGGAACACTTCCGTCTCAGTCACCTGCAGGTGTAGCATGCTGTAGGCTACGCCATTTCAGTCAAACCCAAGCTTCTACCCTACCTCTCCACTGTTGTATTCAAAGAATATCAGCTACATATAATTATCTAATCTAAGCTTATTTTGAAAGGTACATCTTCTGCATGAAGTTATAGTTGGTTTATGAGTGTCAAATATTTAGAGATATCCATTGCTTCAGAACATCAGCCGCCTCATGACTTTCATTGGGCAATTAAGGGTTTGAGTGTAATTTTGTAAGTCTTTATCTGTAGACAGGTTTTGCTTTTTGATAGCTCCTTTACTGGTCATGTGGAATGCAGCTGTTGAACACATAAACAGAGACATGGGATATAAATAACACAGAGAATAACTTTCCAAATGCAAATCACTGATATCCTACTGCTACCATGGAATAAAACTCCTAGTAAGAAAGCTGCACAGGAAGTTTCAGCAAGAAGACTGAAAAACCAGATTTCCTCCCTTTCTGTCTGTCTCTAAGTACTTTTCCAGACACAAGGTAGAGGTTCTGGTTTAAAACAGCCTTACGCAGAGCTTCAGAGAGGTTTTATTCCATAAAAGCACACCATTTCCATTAAAGTCCACACTGAGAGCTGAAAGATACACCATTTTTTTCAGAAAAGCAACACTCATAAATCCTAATAACATAAACAATTCTAAAATAAAATAAAATTGGAGCACAGAACCATTTGGGGGCTGCTTTTCACATATTTTCTGAGGAGTCAAAGATTTCCAAATAAATAGGACTGCATTTCCAGCCTGCACAGTATCTCACACCAGTAACACCTGTGGTTGCTAACCTTTGCTTTCTCAAAGTGATGTGTGAGCATGAAGTCATCTGAGTGGCCCGTTAGGGCATCCCCAAAAGCTTTGTGATAACAAAAATAGACCAACTAAACAAATATCCATGTGAAAATAATGAACATTTCTCCATCAAGCTTCTTGATCTTCAGAATTTTTCAGACTGAAAATGGAATGTTCTATAAATGCAATTGCTTCAGATTTTCATTCTTCAGTAATGTGAAATCAAAACTAAGAGGGTCCTTCTAAGGTTTTCTTTTAACTAAATAAATGGATGTATAAATAAAACACAGCTAAGCCTTTCATATGTCTGGCATTCCAATAGAGTAAAATTGTTGGCTTGGAAATAGAGAGTAGTGTAATGTTTCTTGATATGTAGCAAGATGGATAATAAAACTATTATGTACAACAGAGTGTGTGTGTGTGTGTGTGTGNGAGAGAGAGAGAGAGAGAGAGAGAGAGAGAGAGAGAGAGAGATGGACATGGAAGAGAGGTGTTGTGAATTGAGTAGGGCTAATGCTTAAGCATAGAAATGAAATGAAATGGAATACCTTGTGTACAAAGGATTCAGAGTTTAATCCTTTAGGGAAGAACAGTGTTTCAGTAATAAATAGGATAACAATATAAACAGACTTATAATTTAGGTCATGTTCAAGGAAAATCGATGGATAAAAGTGAGACTGGTAACAGGAAAACAGTGAGAATCATCCCAGGCAAAAGTTTATGGAGGCCAAAATGAAATGAAAAGAAGATATAGATTTAAGAGAGAGATATTAGGTCTGTGTATTATGGTTTGTGTATTAGTTTGTATATTAATCAGGGTTTTCCAGAGAAACAGAATCAATTATGTATGTGGGTTTATTTTAAGGAATTGGCTCATGTGATTATGGAGGCTGGAAAGCCTAAAATCTGCAGGGTGGGTCATCAGGCTAGAGACCCAGTGAGGAGCCAATGTTGAAGTTTAAGTGCAAAGGATGTCTGCTGATAAAATTGTCCCTTACTCGGGGGAAAATCATTCTTTTTGTTCTATTCAGGTTTTCAACTAATTGAATGAGTCTCACCCACACATTAGAGGGCAATCTGCTATATTCAAAATCCACCAATTTAAATGTTAATCTCTTCCCAAAATACTGTCACAGAAAATAATGATTGACCACACATCTGGGCACCATGGCTCAGCCAAGTTGACACATAAAATTACCACTACAGGTATGTAATGAAAATTGATTGGAAAGAATAAAAATGAAAAGGCAAGAATCTGAAGATGAAAAAGGTTTTTCTCTTGGCCCAGGGGGTAACATTATCAGAAGTAAGAGAAAAAGAAGAGATAGACAATGAAAGGAAGAGAAGGGGTTAAATAATGATTCTGACAGAGCACACTGAATTTGAAATAGCTGTAGATAATCATGTGAAGATTGTTTTAAGAAAATCTGAAATATGGGTCTGAAGCCAGGGATCAGAATAAAGAGTCTAAAATCACTGGCCTATTTGGCTGAGAGTATAGATAATTTATGAGGGTTGTGATTCTCAAACCTAAGCTCATAAAAATCATCTGTGAAGTATTTTAAAAATGTAGATAATGGTCTCCATCCCAAAACACTGACGAAGACTTGTGAGAGCAGTAGCCCAGGCATCTGTATTTATAAAGTCTCACAAATGATTCTGATATGCAGCCAAATTTGAAAGCCACTAGCTTAAAGTTTGAGAACCGCTGGCTTAAAGCATAGATCATGAAGCTAAATAAGAGATCAAAGAAGGATAAAATATAGAGAATAGCACATTTAAAGGAGAACAGGTTAAGAGAACCCACTAAAAGAATCATCAATAAGTAAGTTAGGAATAAAGTTATAAATCACCAAAGGAAAGTAATTTTAAGGAGTGCAGGGTCAACAGAATTAAACAGGGTAGCAATGTAAGGGATGATAAGGAATGCAAAAATAAAAGGCATTCAACTCAGTTTCCCTCAGTTAAAGCTCATCTGACCTATTGATAACAAAAGGAGAGTTCAAGTGTTAGGAGGAGTAAGCTCCATTTGTATTGTCCAGTCCCACTTACAGATTCCCAGGGCCAGAGCAGGTGTTTCACTAGATGGCAGCTGGCCAGGAAATTTGTTCCACTGACCTGGGAGCAAAACAGGCACACAACAAGATATGGATTCAAAGAAAAAGACTAAATAAACTATATCATAGACATCAGCCTGACTATTATGTTTAGAAAATCAGCAGGATGACAAGGCAAAAGTCACTGTATATATCTTCCAGCTGGAAAATGTTTCTAACTAAAGAAAGGAGGCCAGGAGATTTTCAAAAGAATTGTTGAGACTATGAGTTGTAAAGGGAATGTAGCAAACCTTTCCTCAATGTCACTACAACAAATGTCAAGTTTTATCTCGAAAAAGCCCTGTGTTCATCTTAACTTACACTGAAACTGCATCAGAGCCAAGTTCTAAAAGAAGATGCTACAGAGCCACAGCTAGGGGATAATCAAAACATGTCTCCTAAAGCTTATGTCCACGCAACCAAACCTCTGAAAACAGCTAACTTAGAAAACAGACCACTGTCCCCTCTGCAGGGGAACAATCAGTCATTCATAACACTTTGTCCTCATTCTGCCAGGCCAGAAGTGCATGCGATGCTTCAGTTGGGATATGAATGAGAATTCACTGGAACTGAACCATATTTGGGCTCTGAGACAACCGGTTCTAACCCAGAGGTAACTGATACATTTGAAAATTATTGACAGAAAGCTAGGACGCCTAGACTTTTATAGACTTTTTAATTTGCTAATTTAGATACTGATATGTACACAGGTATACACAGTTGAAAAATCTCTTGCTTGGAAAATGACTGAGGATCCTCAATCCTATTTCCACCTTTTGTAATAATTAACTAAATTAGAAACATTTCCTGGTTTGGAAGATCAACTGAAACAAAATTATATGCATAATAATATATTAAGAAGAAAACTTAGCAGTTTTAAACGCAAAAGATTCTCATAACTGCCAGTATTTACAATGGATTAGTCAAGTTACATAGGCCTGAAAAACACTATTAGCCCAACATTTCAGCATTTCCCTCACTCAGGCCAAAGTAAATTTCTTTCTGATTTAGTTCTTTTATATGCTGGAGCTCATAATACTGAAGCTAAAGTTTTCAATATACCAAGAGTTCAATCAAATAAGCAACATTCAGGTTCCTCTTTGGAAATCTGGATCTTGCCTCATATCCTGGGTCTAGTCCTCACAGTCCAAGATTGTGCAGTGATTGTGCCATTCACATTCTATGTTCTCATGAACTTACTAAGAAGACGACCCATACCAGTGGGTCTGCTCCAACATGAACGGTCTTATTGTATCACTCACTGCTGACTCTTAATTACAACCCACCACATGGGCCTGCAGAGTACAATGGAAAGCTAAAGGGGGCTGGGTGTCCAACTGGAGGGCTGGAGCAGAGCAGTAACTTACCTAATGTCCCACAACCAGTGAGAGACAGTTGGGACTTGAACTCAGGTCTGCCTGAGTAAAAATATGCTCCTTTCCTAGTATGTTAAGTCACTGCAATGATTTCTGTAAGTAATTTATAACTTGAGAGCTCCTCCATGTCTGACAAGTCCACACTGCCCCAACCAGTCTATATTTTTTCCCCTTTAGCGCTTTTCCTCAGCAAATGTCTTTTCATTTTGTACCTCTGGCAGCTCCATTCTCTATCTCTGCAATGTGATTTATTTATTCTTCGGTGGGTCTGAACAGAGCTACACTTCTATGCTAAACTTCAACCCTGTTGTCAAGAAAAAGCATTTTGGCTGGTTCTCGTCCCAAGGGCAGATCAGGTCTGAAGTAATATGGGTTTAAAGTTATACTCTGGGGTAATCCTAGTCCCTGGGGAAAAAAAAACCAAACATTTTAAATTTGGTCTTTGGATTATGAAATTCTTAGTGATGCGATGGAAAGATTTGGGAGAGCTGAGAATTTATAACAGATTTTATACATTTCACCTTACTCCAAACTAGAGAGCCATGTTATATTTATGCTATATTTAGACCGTTGCCACATAAAATAGTTGTTCATTTCTTTGTATAAAGGTAGATGTAATGTGCTAGCAGTTATTTGTATTGCCCTGTGATAAATATTCTTCTGATCCTGGAAATCTAAGAAAGGGAATATGAGATAAGCAGTTATTCACCTCATAAATTCCAGAAAATTTTCATGTATATTACAGGGTTTCTGTTGAGTTTTAAGTGAGAGTAGAAGCAAACACACATATTATGATTCTCCAGAAATAAAAATTAAACAAACAATAATATCTTTATAAGTGATACAATTATAAAAGTATATTTGTTAATTTTACATTAACTAACCAGAAAAATCCTGTGTTTCTGCTAAAATTCTAATTACTGAATGACTAAGACAAAGTATACTGAGGTTTATGTCTTTACACTATTTCATTCCTATATCTACTCAAAAAAGGATAAGGGGTAGATGGGCTGAATGTTTGGGAACCCCTGCATAACCTATAGCTGGACTAAGACAAGGAATCAAATAAGGTAGCTACAAGGCTCAAGAGTGCTAAGATTAAAATAAAGAAACAATTTTTTAAAAATAACAGAGGATAGGCCTTTACACTCAGTAAAATCCCACTAATAACATTTTTAGTCACTCATTCAAGATTCACTGTAGGAATGTTACACATGTAAATCCTTCACACTTTCTCTCACTGGACATCTGATGAAAGGAGAAAAATAGTACTAGCAAATAGAGGCCATTGTACCATCTGGAAGCAGCTTTTTCACTAGCTTTGATTGATGGTGACAGTTCAAATCTACCTCCATCTCTCCCATCACATTCTTAATGCTAAAGAGCTATCTGTAGCTCCTTGAACCCAGCCACACTGGATTTATAGGTATGCACACAGAGCAGGCAGGAAAACAGAAGGCGGGCAATCTTGTATGAGCCAAAGTGTACAGCTGCATATGCATGGTTAGCCTTAACAGGCACAAAAAACAATTTGTCTTTTTCTGATAAGCAGAAGCCCAAACTGAGCTCAATAGACATACAGATAAAGAAGACTAACCACAATAGATGTACACCAGGAAATGCATTAGGTGTCCGTTCAAATGTAGGTGTCCGTGGTCAAATATAAAAGTAAGCCTAATACATGATCAATGGTGGCCTTCATCCCTGACTTTTTCTGGTGAAGTTTTCATTGAAACCTGAGTCTACTTCCCATATTCAAATATCTGCTTTTTAAACTAAGTTACCACTTAAATGAAAGCATCAAACAAGCGTTAGTGTAAGAGAAGAAAAGGACTCATTATGTCATCCAGCTCACTTCCTTGCCAGTAACAAATTATGCCCTCGATTCTCTTCCCTAAGAGCAGGTCTAGCCCTACTTTTAAAGCCTCAGAGATGGGCATCCGTCCCCATCCACATTTTAATAGTTTTTACAATTAGGAAAGTTTCCCTGAGAGTCTGTACAATTTTTCTTTGCTTGATTTCTTTCCTTGGCATTTAGTAATGGCTTAGAGTTCTGAAAATCATTCAAAGGCAGTTGATCTGAAAAAGTATAGCTGCTAGCGTTCATGCCTGTGAAACAAGTGAGAGCTTTGGAGACCTGTGGACGTATGCCTTCCATGAGCATCTGAAATCACTTCTGATTTCCTCTATGAATTCTAGTTATGTGTTTGCTTTATGACATATGATTTATATTGTCCTGAACTTGAGTCAGCAGAAATTATATGAAACCTTCAATGGCGTATTATTTTAGCTTAAAAAAACAATCAGCACAGGTCGCAGAATACCACCAGGGGAAAGATCAACTATTTGTAGCAAACTTCACCAAGGTTGTGGGTTCTCATTTTTTCCAATATGGTAGGCCAAGGCTGGTGAGCAGCAGAGGCATGAGTCACTCAAAGGGATAAATTCCTCCTCAAAAAAGACTTAAATGTCCAATTCAAGGAAATCAAAATTTGATCACCCAATGAATAAAAGAAGTACATGTATATTGAAGAAGCAGCCAACTCACGCTCTACATTCTTAGATTTTTATCTCCTCAAGCCCTTCATTTCTCCTGCCTTGTAACAAACTAAAAACAGTATTAAAAACTCAAAACAAACAAACAAAAAGGCTTTAATTTAAACAAGTATTTCTGATAATGTCTAAAAATATAAAAGTCTAGAATAAGTTGCAAAACAAATTTTATATTTTGCATTGCTTTATGTTTATTTCTGACAAATAGACATACAATAATAACAAATATATATCCAACATATTAAGCTAAAGAGTATATTTATCCAGAGAGCATATGTTTATTTTCCATATTAGGATTTCTTCTAAAATGTGATTTCATATCATGTATGTTTCTACCCAAACTCAAGTTATTAATTTAAATGGTCCCTTGAAAGCAATTTAAGTACATAAGATGAGTTTTAAAGTAATTTTGAGTGATTCTCAATATAAAACATCTAAAACATAATGGAACTCTCATTAACTGCAATATCAGGACCTGCCGTTTTATTTCCCTAATATATGATGAAGTGTATTCATAATGACTTCATATATTAAGAATTCTCCTTTATCTTTGGCTGGCCTTTGTTACTGCCTTTCAGCTGCTCACCAATGAGTTTTTTACAATTTCAGAGCGTCCCTACAAACAAGGGGATTCATACTGGTGTAACACTCCATGCTTTTAAGGATGTTAATATGTAAAGATCAGGTTATACTGAAGTTGCTGCTAAAACTGGCAGGTCATGGTGCAAACTAGAAAGGGGCTCATTCCTGTGGCACAAATGGGAAACATTGCAAAGGAGTGCCCCCTCTAAACAGATTAATTAGAAAAAGTCCCCTTTCCTTTCTTCTGGCCCAAGGCAGGTTCCCAGGCAGGACACAGTGTGTGGCAAGCAGAGTGTTCCCTGGGTTTTAGCTTATTATGCCCACCTGGCGAGGTGCCCCTGAACAAGACACAAGAGAAATAACCATCCACAGTGGCTCTGGCTTCCACATGTCACTGTCTGGGTTACCAGAGAATATGATGATAGACAAAAAGGAAATGCCCACCAAAGAACTCCAGTTCCCATATTACTTACATCCTGTTTTGTAAAATATAATCTAATTCCATTGTGACTTAAAATGTGATAATTAAAGTAAATTAATCAGAAACCACCTCTCCTCAGAGGGGCTTTCATCAGTATAAAATACTGGAAGAAATTAAAAAGTCAAGAGTTAGGCAAATAGGAATATAACATTTACTTGTGGTGTCATGTTGGTCAAATTATTTAAACTCTCTTAATCTTTCCTGATCCATAAAATGAAGATAGTAATGGTTGATGGAAGGGCTAAATGAAATAACATATGAAATGCTTATTAAACAGACGAAAGAACATAGTTATAACCAGAATCTGGCTTTAATCCTACAAGGAAAAAGATAGGTATATATAAGAATCTGGCACAGCAAGCTGGCTGTTCCTCTCATTAAAGCCTGATTTTGTATATGAGTCACTGTGTGGTTGCTATAGAAATCACTGAATAGTAAAGGTGATTACTTTAACAAATTCTTTTGTAGCATATTCAGTGCACAGTACTTCTGCTTCTAAGTAGCCTGAGGTATATGGTTTCTCTTGGAATAATCTCTAAGAAGTTTGTCCTCAAGGATTTGAATTCCTTCTCCCTTCTCCCCAACCCCCATGTGAAATATATACTTATGAATTAAAAAAATGAATTAAATACCCTCAAAGATTTACTGAAAAGACTAATCAAACTTTGTCTTTTTATACAAGGTGTGATCAAACAATATGGCGAATGTTTAAATTTAAAAAATTTATTACAGTAAAAAGATACAGTGCCGTTTATCCCCCTCACTTTGAACACACTTATCCCATTGTTCTTGCCACTTTCTGAAGCAGTTCTGGAAGTCCTCTTTCGTGAGTGTCTTTACTTGTACTGTTGTGTCTGCCTCAATGTCCTGAATCATTTTGACTTTGGGGAAGAGCCAGAAGTCGTGTGGTGCCAGATCTGGTGACTAAGGTGGATGAGGACACACTGTAATGTTTTTATTTGACAGAAATTGCCGTACCAGAAGCGATGTGTGACATGGAGCATTGTTATGATGGAGGATGATTTACCGTACACTTTAAAACACACCTTCTCTCAACCATAGCTCACACCCAACTGACTGCAATGAACAAGTAGAAACTTGTCACACACTGTTACTAAGGTTTGACACGCCGCTTCCTGTATTGAAGATCCCTGCCTTTCCGTTGGATGGCACTCGGCAGCAGCATTCACCGTATTTTGTGATCACAACAGAAAGGCTCTGTGTCACACATCGCGTCTGGCATGGCAATTTCTGTCAAATAAAAACATGACGGTGTGTCTTCATCCACCTTATTCACCGGATCTGGCATCGTACAACTTCTGGGTCTTCCCCAAAGTCAAAATGATCAGGACATCGAGGCAGCCACAACAGCACAACTGAAGACACTCATGAAAGAGGACTTCCAGAACTGCTTCAGAAAGTGGCAAGAACAATGGGATCAGTGTGTTCGAAGAAAGGGGGAGTATTCTGAGGGACGTTAATGGCAATGTGTCTTTTACTGAAATATATATTTTTTAATTTAAACATTCACGGTATTGTTTGATCATACCTCGTACACACCCACATCAGTACTCCTCTTTTTAAGGTCATTGGTGACTGCCACATTGAATAATCACATGGTCAAATATCACTCATTTTATTCAATTGTTCAGCAGCATTTAACATAATTGGTCACTCCTTTCTTTTTAAAATATTGTTTCACCTGTCCTGCTCAGACTTCCACTGCCCTCCTTCTCAGTCTCCTTGGCTGGTTCTTCCTATGCCCCTGATAAACTGCAGTACTCCAGGGCTTCTTCTACAGACCTCTCTCAGTGCTTCCTTCGTAGGTGATCACATCTAATCCCATGACTTTAAATATACCTACATGCTGACAATGTTTAAATCTACACCTTCATTTCTAACCTTATCCGTTTCATTTTTATATCTTGAATCTGACCTCCATTGCTGATACTCTATTTCAGTCCACCACTTTTCAGTTGTGATGGCTTTCAATATTGTCTCCTTGCTTTCACCTGAGCCTTCTAAAATATTCACCAAATCATGTCATCCTTTTGCTCAAAGCCCTCTAAAGTCTTCTAGTCTTCTTAAGGGTAAACTCCAAAACTCTTCTCATAATCTTCAAAGTCCTACATGATCTGCAATCTGTTATCCCTCTACCCTTTCTATTCTCTTCCTTGCTGGCTTCCATCCAGACACACTGGCTTCCTTGCTGGTCCTGAAGAGCTAATCAAGCCAGGGATATTGCTATTTTCTCCACCTAGAAATCACCTTCCCCACCCCCAATATCACAAGGCTATTTCCCACAGTTCCCTCATATCTTTCTTCAAATATGTATGTATGTAAACTTTTTAAACAATCTCTATAAAATAATGCCTCATGTAAATCTCTCCTCTTTACTCTGATTGGTTTCCTTTTTCTTCATGGAAATTATCCCACAATTTATCCCAGTGGAATTTATACCTCACACATTTTTTCACTCATTAATACATTTATTTATTTATTTATTCTAACTTCCCCATCCAAATATTGTGAGCTCTCTGAGACCAGAAGTTTGTTTTGTTCATTACTCTCTGAGACAACATGCATGCCCAGGATTCCACAGCCAGTACATAGTTGAGTAAGGAATCCAGCCTAGGTCTTGTAAGTCCTTTCCACTGTCTTCTATAAACAACCTGGGTATTGCAAGTGGAGTCTGACTGACTTTGTGTATTCAGGTAATTCCATAAAAAAAATCTTGGCACAAAAAGAAGATAATGGCTTATGCAATACGAGTCAGAAAAACTCCATGTCAAATTCTGGCTGTAGCAATAACCCAGGTTATGACCTTGAACACACTCTTCACCTCTCAACTTCACCTCTCTATAAACTGATAATCTTTAAACCTCCCCAGTACACAGTGGGATGCCAATGATTCATGATTACGGCCTACAAAGAATTATCTAAGTGCTAAATAATATTATCATTACTAACAGGCTTGGAATTCTAGTTCAGAACATTTGGCCGTTTATTCAAACTGTATTTAAACTATCTTAAAATCTCAGGTCTTTAAAACTGGCTTTACTAAAGCTTTCCCACTGCTTATAGTCTATAAAGTAATTTATATAGGAGTTTATTCTGTGACTCTTATGAAATTTTCAAATTTCTGCTTTTAAAGTTATCCCTCAAAAGGAAGTGAAAAAGTATTTATTAGGAAAGCAAAAACAACTTCCTGGAGAAGGGATTTATTTTGAACTTGCCATTTGGCCTGAGCATCCTGTGGTAGATGCTGTTAATTTTCTGAATGTGGGGTTGAACCAAATTTCACAATGGCAGTGGAATTCCTAAACACTTCCTGCCCAAAGGGATACAAAATCCAGGTACAACAAGAGGAGAACCATTGACTGGAAAATGGGTCATTAAAAAAAAATCCAATATAGCCATTCAGTCATTTTCTTTTATAAGAATTTTAGATAATTCACTGCAGTACCAGTTTAAACACTATTTTTCTCAACGCATAAATATAATTCTGACAATCTTATATCACATATGTCATGTGTATTGTTTAGTTACTAATTGTTTAATAAATGAAAGAAAACTTTGTTAGAACTAGAAATATAGAAATAAAAACACAGCCACTAACATTACAAAAAATGCTAATGGACATGAACACAAAAGCTAGGATGAAAGGCCCTAATTTAAACTGAGAATAAAGTTCCTATGGCTTTTGAAAAACACATAGCACAATTGGTAAAGCAACAGACTCAAGTCAAATAGCCTGGTTAATGTCCAGCTCTGTCACTTACTGGCTTTGTGGTTTGGGCAAGTTATTTAACTTCTCTGTGCCTCATTTGTCCATTATTAAATGGAGGTATTAATGGAACATATCTCCTAAGACTGTGAAGAGATTAAATTAGTAATATGTAGAAAACACTTAGAAGGTACCTAGCAAAAGATATATAATTACTAACTGTTACTATTCCAAATATAATGGTCTTTCCCTGATACCCACATATAATCCAGTATTTTAGTCAAAATCTCAGTTGGAATACCTATAGATTATCTCTAAGTAGTTGACAGTGTTAAGACATTTTTAATGTGACTGAGCACTATTTATGAGTTTTATTCAGGGCTTTAGCACTAACTAGCTGAATGAACTTAGACAAGTTACCTAATCTCCCTGTACTTTCATTTCCCAAACTGCAAATAGGGGATAATATTTGTACCTCTAATAAGAAAGGATTACATTAACTAATAAAAGTAAAGCACTTAGAAAAGAACCTAGTACACTGAGTTAATCGATAAATATTAGGTATTATTGCTAATGTAAGAAAATAAATTATGACCAAAAGGAAAGGGACTAAAGTTTCTATGATTAACAATAAAGTTCATCATATATCATTTTAAAGTGTAAAATGCTTCCTCTAAGATGAACATAGTTATTCATAAGAAATAATCAATTAAAAATGAACACTTTTAGTTCTACAGCCAACAGAGTAAATACACACACACCCCCAGCTGACAGCTAATGAATAGTATGATCTTTTTGGAGCATAGTTGGACAAGCTCCTGTGGGTAGACATCAATCTTTTGAATTTCTATAGCGCCTACCAACTAGCCTGAAACCCTTAACAAGCTGTGACATGGGATGATTTAAAGTAGTACCAAGGAAAAGAAAAACAAAATAAGAAGTGAAAGGGAAAAGTACACGCTACTCTGCTGAGTTTCACAACCTGGCCAATGGCGTATTTAAATCTTAAGAGCTACAATTGAAGTTGCTGAGTCTTGTTTAAACAGTGAACGCTAAGTCCCAATGAAGTTAGAGAGCCAATGTCAACCAACATCATTCCTTTTTATCATAACTTACATGAGTTATCTATAACAAACATCCAATATGTTTGGGAGAGATCGTTTTGATGACACACTGGCAAGATGTAACAGCCCCCCTCCCCCCCTCCCCTCCCCGCTTCTCACAAATGGAGCGATTTTCATGGCTAGCCTAGGAGGTTAAAGTATCATTACTTTCTACATTGGTGTGTGTAAAAACAATGCTGTTTATAGTACCATCTACCCAACTCTCCTGTTCTTTCTAAACTCACTAAATTCTTATTTACAGCCTCCCCAGCCCTCAATGTACACTGGCCCACGTCCAGCTCATTCCTAAGAACAGAGAGTATTTCCAGGTCTGTGCACACTGAATCTATTCAGAGAAGATTTCACTCTTGTTAAGGCCAGGATGATAGGAAGTTTCCTACTATTACAGCAAATGAACTGGCCTTTATTTACTCAGCATGCTTGATGACAGCCCTCTGATGCTGGGATAAACTTTCGGGGGTGGCCTGGCTCAAAATTTAAAAGCAAAATAGTTTCTGTGGAGCAGCACAAATCCTGCAAAATAGTGTGTGGTTTCCCCTTAAAAATTGTTTATTAAAAGCCTTACCAGTAGTTAGGAGTATCTCAGAGATGTTGGCAAGGAAATTCTACTCGTACAAATCATGTAAATATGTGTCATAATTTTTTAAAATAATAAACTCAAACTGGTTTATATTTTGTTGCATTTACACTTGTTAAAAAATAAATAAGGTAATCAGGTCCTCTTTAAAGTTACCCCGCCAACAAAGGTTATGACCAAATTGGTATTGATTCAGAAAAAACAGAAATTGCGTATATCCCTATCTCTAGGGAAAGCCTGTAAAAATTCATGTGCGTAACAGCAACTAATCCTTGATTTGCTTCTCTTCCCTCCTTGGACTGCAACTGCTTGTTTGAAAACAGAACCGCAGCTACAGAAACTGTCTCCACACTGAACAAAGCTGTGGAAGTTGACCAAAAAAAGTGTGTGTGTGTGTGTGTGTGTGTGTGTGTGTGTGTGCTTTATTTTTTGATTCCTCAATTTCTACAAATTCCCAATGTAAAGCAGACCACCATCACCAACAAAAAATGGTAACCCTGTACTCCTAGCTAAGTATTCTCTCCACTCCAAAGATCATTTTATTAGTGGAAAACCACATATTGCTACTCGATAAAATAATCTATTCCAGACAGCCTCTTGGTGACTTAATGCAATCCATTAGAGAAAACCTAGTAGATGTGTGGGGAAAGGACACTCAAAATAATGTTTAAAAGAATAGTGTTTCCTAGTAATAGAAGAACTGCTTTGAAAAAGAGATGAAATACATTATTTTGAAAATGTTCCTTTAAAATATCGAAGTACAAGCTACCATTATGGAACAGATTCATTTTAAAAGATTAAGGTTTACACTGAGCCATGCAAAATCCACCTTGCTAAACAATCACATATACATTGAACTTTTGAAAGTTGATTATTTAAATACATACCATTTAAAGAATTATTTCATTAAAATTTTTCCTTGTTCATTTTGTCATTTCTATAATTATCTGTGAGAATTTTTTAAAACACGGCACACCTATGATGAAAAAGAAGAAAAATGGAGGAAGGGATTCCATTTAGTAATACCTGTAACCTATTAATTATAATAATGACTGTCTAAAATTGAAAATGGTGGGAAAAGTTCTGTGAACTTTTATCTCTATGAGTTTTCCATCTTTTTATACAAAAAAAAAACCATTTTAAAGGTAATGTAGACTTGCTACCTATGAAGAGCTCCAAATTCCACTTGAAACTCCTCAAACAGCTTTCTTCCTAATGGCAGGCCTAATGGAAGGGCCTTAGGAAATAACTGCTGAATCCACTAGTGTTGAATCTCCTGCAAGTAAGGGACATAACTGTTATTCTCATCTGCTTGCAAAATGAAGTTAATGTACAGGATTTTGAATAAGGACCCAATATAAATGCATTAAAAAATAAACCAGCCTCATGGTGAGTATAGGAACACAACTATAACACACTTTCAACACTGGTAATGTTATTATTTCTTAGATCTTTTCTCAAATAGAAACAGAATGTACCTTCTGTCCAAGAGAGGATCATAAAAGTGAAACAGGAACAAAGAAATGAGAACCGATGCATCTTTCTCAAGGTGCCGCTTTTATAAGGTTCTGAACACTAGGTTATTGAATGACTTTAAGTGTCTATAGCAGTCTTCCCTTCCTCCCAGCCATTTGGACCATAAAGACTACACCAGTAATTGGAATATGAGTCACAGGATGTACTTAAGGTCAAGACAGCACTTAAGGAAGGTTAAGTCAATACTTTTTCAAATTGTGGGAGTTTGGGGGATTTTTTTTTTTTTTAGTTTGCTTTCATTTTTTTAAAGTATTGATTTTATGTTTTGGCCTAAAGTTTGTAATGCTCCTAAAATTTGGGCTAGTATTTTTAAAAATGCCTTTAAGGCTTTTTTGGTGGTGTTATTTCAGTTGTTTTTAAATAATTTTCGAGAATTCTATTACATTTGGATGGATAATATTGCCTAGTCTTTTATTGATCAAAGGTCCTGATCTAAACTTATCCTGATCTGAAGTTCAAGACAAAAAAATATTTCCAACTAGAGCACATTTAAGTAATTGTGGTCACAGCATATTTCATGGACTAAAACATATTCAGCAGTTCCAAGTTACTTAAATTATATTTCTAGAGATCTTTTTATGGAAGTCCTACTTTGAAAATCAGAATTCCTGGACCAGGAAGCTTTTTTAACTCATCCAATTGATCAGAGTCAATATGCACTGAGCATTTGTGGTAATTGTCAGGGCATGTATTATGCCTAGGGGCAAGTGCTGATAACACATGTTGTTGGCATTACAGGCAATTGGAGGGTGGGGGATAAACATCTGTCTGGCAATGTCTCTTCTAATTTCCAAGACACCTAACACCATGATGATGAGATCGTAAACAGACATATTAACTTAAAATCAGTACGTAAGTTGCTAAATGTTTTACACTCTTTGCTGGAGGAGGCAGGGGCAGGGAGGAAAAAGGAGAGTATGTCATGGACACAGGCATGACAGAGTAAGCACTGTCCTCAGGCCCTGGCTCACCATGATGGCATATTTTCCTAACAATCTTGTGTTGCTTCCTTTGAAGGGACTGGTCCTGGGCAATGGGATAGAGGTGTAACCAGAACACAAATGGACCAGGAATTCTCCTAAGTGCACATAGTAAAAATCCTGGCTATTGGGATAGATGGCCTATTGACTTTGGTTTTCAAAGCTCGCTTTTAGCAGGACTGGGTAAACTGAAATGTACACAAGTGAATTTAAATTGATGCTTTGGTTTTTATTTAGTCCTCCTGAAAGCAGGAGAAACTATTTTCCTTACGACGTTCATTTGTTCATACCTCCCATTCATAGAATCATTGAGGGAATCCACTATCTTCCACAAAATTCTAAAGTTAATGGACTGCCTATCTGAGATTTCCCAATCACCTTAATTCACTGATCATAAACCTGCCCTGGGCATCCCATTACAGGACTCTGCCTTGGTTCTTCTTGGTCCCATTTAAAACAAGAACTGCCTGCTCATAACATTGGCCTAGCTAGAGTAAAGCTGGTTGTTGTGGTGTTTTTTGTTTAGTGGCTTTTCTATTTTTGCCAAGTTCTACTCTTTGTCATTTGTAACCATTGAAATCTGTGTTCCAATAGCTTACTGGTCAGCTAGTGTTTTAACAGTTTCCTTAAACCCTCAGATTCAAAGAAAGGATGAAAAAAAAGATTTGCCTAGTCTTTACATATTAGCTGTACGTTGGGACACTCCTTCAACACCGGGTCAGGCCGTTTACAACTCAGCCTTAGCCTTCACTGGCTGCCGGTGTGGAGACTGAAGGTGCACCCGAGGTCTGAAAGCCTCAGGTTCTCTTAGGCCTTTTTCTGAGCATGTGTCTAGCACTGGGCACATGCATGGACTCCTCGACTGTCCGATACATGCAGCAGTTTGTAAAAGTCTTTATTCCCCCACTTAACTCCTTTCCTAACCTCTCAATTCCTAGCCTTTTGGTCTTAGTCTGTCCACCGCTTGTACTGACTGTAAACCTTAGCCCCAGGCTGCTGTGGCCAATACTTTACCTTTCTATGCTTTCTGCAAACATCACCCAGCCTTGGGAATATTCAGGCAAAATGGTGGCAAGCCCTTGCAGTGGTCCTTCAAGGAGCTGCTAACTAGGTCAAAACCCACAACCACAATTCTCTGAAAATAAGGTCTACGTTGATCCCTCTGCCATTAGCAACCTGCAGCAGGAGTTCAACTGGCCATCGTTAGAGCTGATGATCCGGGAGAGGGGACAACAAGCAGGGAACTTCAAATGCAACAGTATTCTCTCACTGTGCTGCAGCAACTTCTTTCTTCATTAAGTTTTCCCCTAGTCATGGTATAGTTTTGAGAAAATGCCAGGGTTCTGAAAAAGTTGATTCTGACCATTTTTGGTTGCTTTTTTGGAGGGATAAAGCCCTGAAATTCCCTAATTTGCCTAATCGGCGAAGTCTTCAGTAAAGCCACTTTTAAAAACGGTTTGACATTCCTCAAAAAGCTTAAAATGTTACCTTGTGACCCAGCAATTCCACTTATAGGTGTATATCTGAGAGATTTTAAAACATAGGCCCACACAAAAACTTGTACCTGAATGTTCACAGCAGCATTACTCATAATAGCCACCCCCGCAAAATGTAAACAACTCAAATGTCCATCAATTAATGAAACAGATGAACAAAATGTGTTATATCTGCACAATTAATACTCTTCAGCCATAAAAAAGAATTAAGTGCTGATTCTCGCTAAAACATAAGTGAACTCTAAAAATATTATGCTAATTTGATAAAAGAAGTCAGACACATACTGCATAATTCCATTTATATAAAATGTCTGGAATAGACAAATCCATAGAAGCAGAAAGTAGATTAGTGTTTGCCAGAGGCTGGGGGAAGCAGGAATGTAAATTCACTGCTAATGGGTATGGAGTTTCATTAATGGTTGATGAAAATGGCCTAGAAATAGAAGATGGCAGTAGTTGCACAAGTTCATGAGTACTATTATAAAACCTCTGAATTGTACACTTTAAAAAAGTGAATTTTATGGTATGTGAATTATATCTCAACTATTTTTTCATAAGTAGTACTGCTGTATCAAAATTACTCCTTCTTTAGATATATTATAGAACTCTTGGATAGTATGAAATATAGATATTGGGTCGTCGGGAAAGTCATGATGTGTTTTTCAATGCAAAAATGTGTCATGCCTTTCCTGATGACCCAATATAGATAGACAGACAGATAGATGGATGCTGGAGGTGCCAAAAAAATGTATGCACATGGCTTGCATTCATCTTTTGTTATCAGTATATAGTACAATTTTAATAGTTTTTTCCTTTCTTAAAATATGTATGCATTTTTTTTGCAATGTTTTGTATTGGGTCGTCGGAAAAGTCATGACGCATTTTTGCATTGAAAAACAGAAAAAATTCATCATGACTTTTCCGACAACCCAATATATATAGAAATAGATATATATCCCAAGGTATTTCCTAATTGGTTGGACTGACTTACAAGGAATATATTCCAAGGATGTGCTTTCATAATGGGACTACTATTCATGCATTTTTTGTTTTGTTTTTTCATGCACAACTTTTCTTATACACAAGTTGATAATATCCTAAATATGTGTCATAGGTCAAATATATGGAACTAGATAAATTACAAATATTAAAATAAACTTGACTCTAATACTAATAAATAATGTTTACATAAAACAATCCAAAGAAGCTGTTACTATGTTAATATTGCTACTTTTACACTTTTAAGATCTTTTATTAATAATAGGCAAAATATATTTTGACAAAGGATTTTCTTTTTTTTAAAGATTTTATTGGGTAATTGGGGGAGGGAACAGCGTTGGGGAATCAGGGAAGGGGTACAGACAAGTTGCTGTCCTTTTGTTCTTCAGTCTAGTTGTGGAGGACATTGCTTCACTGGCCCAAGTTGGCACCATCATTGCGCTCTTCCCGGGCGAGGCAGATCAGTTGCAGGTTCTGGACGGCCGCTCACTGCAGCTGCTGGCCGCTCACGCTGGCTGCTGGCTACACACGGTAGCCCATGGCAGCCCATTGCCACAGGGGCTGCAGCCTATGCCGTCGCCGGCGACTCACAGCAGCCCAGCTCCAGGTTGAGCTGTTGTTCAGCATCTTAGCTGTAGAGGGCAGTGTCACTGGCCCTCATATGTGGGATCCGAACCAGGGCCCTCTGGCGTCCCAAGCCAGTTCTTAACCATCGCACCACTCGGCCGGCCCGACAAAGGATTTTTTGTGCCACATATTAGCAAATCATTTTTTATGTTTAACATTATGTTTAAAACATTGAAGACTTTGCCTCTCACATAAAAATGAAACTATCTGCAACATGGTTCACTAAATAACCAGAAAGTAGCTTTACTTATTAGAAGTGCTCAGCCCCCATATTTTTCCACATACTGATTATACTGTGTGCTAGAGAATTCAGACTTTAGACAGAACTTCTAGCAAAGGCTTCAGCACTTTCTAACCTCTCTTTCATGAGTAAATGCAATGAGAATGAAGAGATTAGTTGTCACTCAAATAATAACACTTAGAAAAATGCTTTAACATGATTTTTGATTACACACCCTGAAGATCAGTATACAGAGGGTGCCAAAAAAATGTATACACAGTTTAAGAAAGGAAAAAACAGTATTAATTGTAATACTCAATATATACTGATAACAAAAGATGAATACAAGCAACATTTGACTTCTGCAATTAAAGAGGTGCCCAGAGTAGTTACCATCAGCGTCCAGGCACTTCTGATTATAGCGAACTACTGCTGGAGCATAGATAACATCGCTTAAAATGTGTACACATTCTTTTGGCACCCCGGTATTTTGAAAGTCCTATTCTCTTTGCTAAATTAGTTATTTCTAATCTTTATATTTCTATCAAGTACATATATAATATATATATACACACATATATATATGTATATATGTACTATTATGAACTGAAATGTTTGTGTCTCCTGCAAATTCTTATGTTGAAGCTCTAACCGCCAATGTGATGGTATTTAAAGATGGGTCCTTTGAGGGGCAGTTAGATGAGGTCATGAGGGTGAAGCCATCATGATGGCATTAGTGCCCTTATAAGACGAGACATGAGAGAATTTGTACCAAGGAAAGGCCAATCCACCACATGAACTGGAAAAAGCTACTTATTGAACCTGCAAAATTCCTTACATCCAAGTTGACTAATATTTTTTATACCCAATGATGCTCTTGTTACTTTTGTACCCATAGTTCTTCTAGAAGATTCTGAATCCATCTTAAAAGATAGTTTAGGAGACTCAGAACATTTAATACTACTTATTGTATCACTATGCTTAAAATAACGTTGTGATTACTTAGTCACTTGAAATTGGCTAATTCAGGGTTAACTTACAAACAAATATTCAGTGGTAAAAAGGGAGATTTCTTTTTGAGCAAACGCTGTGAGTTTTTGATAATTCAGTCTGTCAGTGCTGCCAAATTTTGCTGTGACGCATTCCATGTAGACAGACAACTCTAGCAGGCTTGAGCAGGTGCTATTTGTGAAATCTAGTGGGATTAATTCTTTGTAGTTTAACAAGCACAAGCCTTATTATGCACTAAATCATCTCAATGTCAGCCTCCTAAAGAATTTTTTAGCTTAAACAAACTATAACCTGTTGCTAAGAGAGATAAAATAATAATAATTATAGTGGGGAAGTGTTGTAACCTTCTGACCAAGACCTTGTTGACATTCCAGCTTTTTCCATGAATTGAACTTGTCAAATTTACATAGACAGTGTTTGCACTGATTTCATTTCACATGTGTTATTGCAAAGCTTATATTTTTCAAACAAAGTATAAAGAAGCCTGTCAAATAACATGGAAAATCCTGGAAGGAAGACATGAGCTCGATACTCACAATAGGTCAAAACAACTGCTTTGACTCAGTCTCATGTTAGTGCTATGAAACTCAGGACTTAAAAGGAAGGCATTTTATAATTTGAAACTTTTTTTTTTTTAGTTTTGACTTATACTCAATACAGTTAATTGAGAAACAAGCCACATAGTATATCCTGTAGCTTTACTGAGCCAACAGTATAGCCAGAGTGCTCCCCTCGTAGAAAAATAAAGCAAGTACAGATACTGACTGTGATTAAATTGCCCTGCAGCCTCCAGAAAACATATGATTGACCACCATTTACCTTTAGCGTATTACATACAGGATATGCTTCAAGTGTTGTTTAAACCTAGAGAAACTGCACAGTGCACAACAGTGTTATATTTAATACAAATCCTCAAGGGTGGAGGTTAAGCAATTGGATTTGCATCAAGAACAAAATGTTTCTAGCTTTGATGACTATTCTAGCCAAGCATAGCATTCCAAATGGAACCCAAGATTACTGTGATAGAACTGACCGGTAAAAGATGAAGTTCCTACCAGAACCCGTAATTGATTAAGTGAATGAATGAGAAATAGCTTTAAAAATTAAGGAAGTTCATTTAAGGAGCCTTAGCAACAGGCACAATACAGTTGATAGTTTCCATACATTAATCACTCTTCTATGTATTTACTCGTATGCCAAATAACAAAACGGTCTTATGATTTTGAAAATGCTATTGTTTATGCTGTTGGCACAATCAGAGGCTGTACTATTTTCCTGTTAAATGCTATACAAATTGTTGGTAACCACAATACCATGAGTATTTTCCACTTATTTAAGTAATTGTTCTTCACTTTGATTTACCACTGTGTCTCATCTTTTCTGTTGATTTACAGTTGTCAGGGTTGAACTACAAAGGGGCCAGGAAACCATGATAAATGGAAATACACATGCAATAAATAGCAGACTGAAGTGATGCATCTGTTTTAGAGAGCTATCCTGCCACTTGGCTAGTTTCATTTCCTGAGTAAATAACTATAATTTTCTTATTATAAACCTTACTGAACTTATGTTCAGGCAGCTGTAAATTTCTATAGTTGCTCTACTGAGGGATGGTTTATTAACCCTTTAATATACTTTCTATTTTAAATCTTCAGGCAGTAAAAACAGTTCCAACAGCACACCTACTAACATAATGTTCAAGTATTAATATTAAAACTGAAGGTAGTCATAAGAGTGTGCTGTTCTAACATTGTGAGAGTTTGTCCTTAGATGCTTGATTCTGAATTATATATGCCATCTTTAAAAATCTAAGAATATTTTTTGAATAAAGAATATTAAAACCATTCAAATATGTATACAGCATTCTTAAATATTCCCATTTGTTATGTGGAATTGAAAAGTAAGTAAAAACAAGACAGGATTTAAAAATGGCTCATATGTTCTTATATACCTTATATTTACACATGCTACCCGAAAAGGGTAGTGAGTACCAATCAAAGCAATATTTCTTTTTTTAACTATTAATTTTTTCCTTATGAGAAAATGTGTAGAAGATATAAATCCATGTCTTATTTTAGTTGTTGGCTTGCACCTTAATTAGAAAACTGAATTTGAACAAAATCATTAAGCACTTATTAAGTATTTTTGTAATTACAATAAATCTCATATACCATGTACAATAGATAATACTCAAGCCCGGAGAATCTTTATTATGAGCACCATTTCAAGAAGTAATTTATGCCTTCAGTTAATGAATTACATGTATAAATAGTTTAACTTCCTTCCTCATCATATTAATTTCCATCATCACAACTCAAAGATTTACTGATGGAGAATCCAGTGATGCTAGCACTCGACTTTTCTCCATGTTGTATTACTGTCACTCCCACAGTGCATCGCTAATGAATAATGATCTTTCGCCACAATCTGAAGTAGAAGCAAGCTGGAGGTCAATGGAACATGTGACCCAGAAATATACATATCCATTTTAGAGGACCAAAGTAGGTAGGCTGCTTTATATGCCTGAATTGTTCATTCAGTCAATTTTAACTTCAGAAGTAGTGTGATATAGCAAAGAATCAAAGTAACACCTTGCATGCAAATACTGCTAATGATTAACTAGCAATCAACATTTCAAAAGCTTTCAAATGTAGAAGTATTGCCATTTTATTAGACATTATATACCTTCTAATTTTTACTTTATTATTCTAGGAAAATTGATATGTTACATTGTGTGATTGCTTTTATTAAAAATGCAAACAGAATGATTTTACTCAATTTGAAATTCCTTTTTCTAAAAGCAATATACATATCAAAGTGACCTGCAGGGTCAAAATAAGCCATAAATTGAAATCTTATACTAAAATCTGTTGTGGAAACTTGTTTCTTCTAGGCTAACTTTGTACACTAAATTTAGTTATTCTAGAAAATGCACAATTACATATTTATTGCTTGTATATTAATTAAATCTATGCTTACTTCAGAAACAATTTTATATTAGAGCTGAATTTTAATGACTGATATACTTCCTCTTTTGAATCATCTTAAAATAAATACCTTAAAATTTTATTTATTCTATTCTAAGACTAAGTGATCAATGAACTTTTTTTGAGGTTTTTCAAAACATTCATTAGATAGGCTAGAAGTTGAGAAACATCTGAGACTTTATTCTTTTAAATAAAAGTAGTTCAATCAGTTAGAACTCGGTTTTTTAAACTTTTCACCCCAGGATCCCTGCATGACAGGGCCGGGCACGTTCAGGCATGCACGAGCAGAAGCCCAGAACACAAAACCCGGGTATATCCAAATATGTGCAGGCTGGGGTACGTGACGCGACCCCAGAGCCTGCTGTGCAGGCGCATCACCTCCAGTTACATAAGCCCTTATGTAAGCATGACTTGTACTTGCACAAGGGTGCATGCGCACTCCCATGCACTCGCCTTCCCCAAACCACTATATAAGGTTGCTATTGCTGATTAACACTTTAAGTGCGGAGCTGATTTTGCTGGGCTTTCCATTCAGGTGGCTCGCTGGTGTGTAGGCATGTCGGCGACCACTCGACAGGTGTTGAGTTAGAGTATAAACAGGCGCACAATGGTGCAGCTAATTCAAAAGTATACAAATTCCAAACACAAGATAATGAAGGCGGGAACGGTAAGAAGGCAACCTCCAAGAGGCGATCAGTTAGAAAAAGCCACGGAAGTGTAAAGATCTATTTGAGCAGAGAGAATTTAGTTTTCACAGTGATTATTTTCAAAAAGATTTGTTACCCATACTACCAAAAATGTTGAGAGAAGGAGATAGCGATTCATCAAGTGAGTTATCTGTACCATGTAAACATCACCGTGTAATATGATTGCCATCATCTGAAAGTGATAATTCCTCTGATAGTTCAAACAAAAGTTCACTGTCAGTCTCCAGGGACTGACACCACGCTTAACATGTTAGAGACGCTGGTTCCTCTTCAGGTCAGCTCCGTGTGCCGTTTTTACACTGGGCATCTCACCACCAAAAGCACCAGGAAACCCCCAGTGACGACACGTGGCGTAGTCGGTAGGATAAGGTAAGCGCCCCCTCTGCCCCGTTAGAGGAACCAGTAGAAAGGATGTGGTCTCTGATATCCTTCTAGTACCCGATCGCGGTGTAGCTGCTGGCCTAGACTCCGCCAGAGGACTGAGATGCCCCTGACTGGAAGATGTCCAGAAAGCCCTGGAGGCGTCGGAGCCCAATGTCCCGCTAGCGCACCAGGAGACGGCCAGCCGAGTGGCCTGGATGTTCCTAGCACTCTTAGGACATGCTGGCCATGACATTCAGGAGTACACGGGCCGGGTACAGCAGTTACAGCATTGGGAAGAGGATCTGGAACAACACCTGGCAGCAGCTGAACACAGGGTCCATGGGTCCGACGAGTCTGGGTGCCCTCCCGGGCTAGCAACCCAACAGGGTCGGTACGGCCCCTGACCGGTGGTATGACAAAGGCTGGAAGTCAAGGAGCCGCTGGCTCCTAGGGGTGGGGGCCGCCGGACGGTGGCAGTCCGTGCGCCACACCTCCTGCACTACGTACACAGCCATGGAGCTGGGAGAGCTTGCTAAACAATGGAAGCAGCGCCTGGATGAGTTGGTTGTTGTGCTTGTGGGATGATGGGGTGGACAATGCGGAATTATGCCCCACCAAAATGGGGCAGCTGGCCAGTGTCACTACAGTGCCCTCCTTGCGACAGCGTTTGCAAAACATGCCCCAGACAAACCCCCAAGCTGGTAATCAGACCCTAATTAACTGGCTCATGGCTGCTGCCCGTATGGTCTAGGACAATACAGGGGACTTGCCAGAACATGGGAGTAAGTGGGCCACCTACTTGGACTTGGTGCAAGTCATACGGGAAATGGGCATGCTGCAGATGATGTTTGCCTTGCTGTATAGCAGCCCCAACAAAGAGATATTCACAGCCTGCATGAAAGACCTTATCCTTGCTAACTGTCCACTGGGCACCTTTGGGACCATGGCTGCCTTATTGGCCCCCTATACAGATTGGCCCATCCACGAGGTCATAGGGGCATTGGCTAGACTGGGAGACGTAGAAGTCCGCCAGCATGGCCGGACCATACAGGCGTGGACTATAGCTGGAAAGGGTAGGAATCGCCCCCATCCCTCGAAACAGGATACGAAAACCATGCCCAAAGGCCAGGGAGAGGGTGGGTGACCCTATTAAGGTGAGCCGCTGGCCAATATGGTTTGATCTAGTGGGCTGGCTGAGGAGAAATTAGACGGCCAGCCCGTCGAGGTCTTCTTGGCCTTCTGGCGGAAGCTACAGCCTGAGCAGAAGTTCACCACATTACCTCCAGAGGAACAGAAGGTGAGAGCCCGGAAGCTGTGTCTAACTGACTTCCTCCGAGACTAGGGAACAGGCCGGGGCACCCGGTTAATGGGGGAGCTGGATGACCTGAGGCCGCACATTGAGTTCACCATATATTGGTCCCCCCAGAACATACAGTGGATGCTGGCCCTCGTGGACACCAGGGCAGACAGCACCCTCATATACAGCAATCCGGACTGGTTTCAGAGCCCGAAAGCCACTATTAAAGGGTATGGTAGCTGACACATCACGGTACGTAAAGTCTCCATCACCTTGGGCGTCGGACACCTCCCCCCCAGGACCTATGAGGTCTATGTGTCTCCAATTGCTGAATTTGCTGAATACATCCTCGGGGTGGATGTGCTCAGGGGACTGACCATCAATGACAACTATGGGGAATTTCGCTTGCGAGTGCATATGGTGAAAACGGTGGTTAGAGGACATCCCCAGCACGCACCCCTCCACTTGCCACAGGCCAACCGAGTGGTTAACATCAGACAATATTGTTTGCCTGGGGGGAATGAGAAGAGCAGGCATACTATTTTGAAGTTGGAAGAGGCAGGTGTCATATGGTCCACCCACAACCCCTTCAACTCCCCGGTCTGGCCAGTACGGAAACCAGACAGTTCTTGGAGAATGACAGTAGACTACCGGGAGCTGAATAAGGTGACCTCCCCCTCCGTGCTGCATGCCACTGTTCCAAACATCACAAAGTTGATGAACTGCCTCTTGCAGGAACTGGGACAGTTCCACTATGTGGAAGACTTGGCCAACGCCTTTTTCTCCATTGACATTGACACTGCCAGCCAAGAACAGTTTGCCTTCACCTGGGAGGGTAGACAATAGACCTTCCAGGTGTTACCACAAGGCTACCTACACAGCCCAACACTGTGCCATGGGCTGGTAGCACAGGATTTAGCCACCTGGACCAAGCCCCTGACCATGCGCTTGTGAACTATATAGATGACATAATGTTAACTTTTGATTCTCTTGCAGATTTGGAAACTGCCGCCCACAGTCTCCAAGATGCCCTAATGGGTTGGGGTTGGGCCATCAACGAGGATAAGGTTCAGGGCCCTGGCTACTCTGTCAAGTTCTTGGGAGTCATTTGGTCGGGTAAGACAAATGTAATCCCCAAGGCAGTCATAGATAAGATTCAAGCATACCCTCAACCGGAGACGGTGAGGCAGGTACAAACTTACCTGGGGCTACTGGGGTTCTGACGAACCTTCATACCACATTTGGTGATACTAATGTGAACCTTGTACTGGTTGGTTCGCAAAGGGGAGCCCTGGGATTAGTCCCCCAAAGCCAAACAGACATCATGGGGTGACAAAACACACCATAGCGCAGGCCCAGACCCTGAGGATCGTAGACCCAAACCCTGCCATTCCTCCTGACTGTCCAAGTGGAGAATTCTGGGTTTGGCTGGGGTTTCTGGCAAAAACAGGGCACACAGAAGACTCCTATCGGGTTTTGATCTCAGCTCTGGAAAGGAGCCAAGGAACGGTACTCCCTGGTAGAAAAGCCATTAGTGGTGTACGCCACCCTTTGGCCTGTAAAAGCATCACGGGTCTGCACCCAGTCACAATACAAACAACCTATCCAGTGGAAGGCTGTCTTTGGTCTTGGGCAACAAGGCCGCAAACCGGTGTGGCGCAAATGCCAACATTAAAAAAATGGGGAGCTTATTTAGAACAATGAGCTCTGGGGACCCAGAGGTACAGTCCAGGCTAAAGGGGGGGATGATAATCCTCCCTACTCCATCCATAGTAGCACCCAGTTGGATGCAGGAATGGACCTGGCCTTGGCAAGCTCAGGTCACCCAAGAACCCTGGGTTGCCCTGCTTGAGCCCTGGGAACAGGGTCTAGAGAAGGGCCTGGAGGTCACACCCTGGTTTGGGCGCTGGCCTGTTATGGTACAAGTGACTTTACCAACCAAGGCAAGCAGCTCCCACTTAACGAGGGACCCCCACTCTACGCCTTTGGCCCATACTCCTGTACACAGAGGACCTAACCCCTGGCCCCCTACTGACGACCCATAGAGCACAGCTGTGGTACCACCAACCAGGAGTTGCCCTGATACCTGTTATGGTGCTATCACAGGATGAACACGTAGCCTGCATTTTGCCCGAAGGCTGTGACTTACCCATGATGGTCTCTTTATCTGCTCTGTCGTATTGCCCAGGTTAGCCATAGGAAACAGCATACTGTCCTGGGCACACACCTTTGCCCGGGTGCACAATGCCTTGCACTGCTGGGTGTGCACAGAGCTGTCAGCAGAGACTGCTGAAGGATTGCCCTGGCAAGTTGCCCCTGCCACCAGTACCAACTGGACAGACCTCCAGTGCTGGAACCAGAACAGTCCAGAGGGAAACGCTCGCCGCTGTGCTGTTGAAGCCCTCTTGCAAAGGCAGTGCCACAATAACCTCCCCCTTCCTTGGCAAGGCTGTGGACAATGACTGGGAGTAGTTGGTAGCAATTCATGTAACATTATCTCACTGCACTCCTGTGTGTGTGGAACAGCAACACCCCATGGTTCCAAACCATACAATGGGTTGGTTACCTGAGTTCTGCCTCAACATTACTGTTGTAACAAACCCTACCCATTGGTGGGATGGATGACACGTATAGTAGGGACGACACCCACTGACTTCCTGCCAGGTGATGCTACCTGGGTTTGTACTCGCTATGGCTGGCCATATCTGCCGGTCTGATAGACGTGCCGCTACACTTAGGGGGCGCCCCTTTATTCACGGTTGCCTCCTGCCCACGTTACCCCAAAGGCCAGCCAACTGGCCCAGTTTACCATCGTTCACACTGGGAAAAATGGGTGGCCTGGTGGTTTTACCCCTTAGCCATCTTGTTACCAGGGGGTAGAATGACAGACATAGAGCTACAGGTAGAAGCCCTTGCCCAATACATTACAAACGCTCTGAACATCACACGAGTATCTTTAGCTTTGCTCCTTGACGAAACAACCCAAATGAGAAAGGTGGTACTAGAACAGGATGGCCCTAGACCTGTTAACTGCTGTGCAGGGGGGGACATATAGCCTCCTGCACATTGAGTGCTGTATCTACATCCCGGACCACCAAGAAAAGGTACACAAACCCTTACAGGAAATAGACACCAAGGTTTCAGTGATCCAAGCCCTGCAGGACAACCCCCTTATGTGCTGGTGGGATTTCCTGGGCCCTTCATGGCGATAGGCAGGCCTTATCTTAGCAAGTATCGCCACCAGCCTCGTGGTCCTCTGTTACTCCATGTATTGCTGTTGCGGCCTTTGTGCGCAGGGACATGTCCTTATAGTCAAGTTCCGAACTACCATCATGCAGGGGGTGGACTGATAGGGCCCGGGCACATTCAGGCATGCACGAGCAGAAGCCCAGAACACGAGAGCCGGCTATATCCAAATACGTGCAGGCTGGGGTACAGGACGCGATCCCGGAGCCTGCTGCGCAGGCGTTTCAGCTCTGGTTATATAAGCCCTTATGTAAGCATGACTTGCACTTGCAGGAGGGAGCATGCGCACTCCCATCTCCTGTGCGCTCTCCTCCCCCAAACCACTATATAAGGTTACTATTGCTGATTAAAGATGTTGGTTCGTCCTCAGGTTGGCTCCGTGTGCCTTTTTTACATTGGGCATCTCATTGCCAAAACTTCCCCCACAAACCCTGGGCAACGACACTGCACTTCAGTTATCTATCTACATACATAACAGCAGGAATTTTTACATCAATAGTATAAAATGCTAATGAGTAGGGAGCATTCTAAAAACCAAAGCAAACCAAACAAAAAACAGGGATGCCTCTTAACCTTCAGCATAAGTTCAAATAAAATAATAAATATTGCCCAAATCTAGTCTCGGAACTCCAGGGCTACTGTGATTTCTAGGTGGTCCTCTTCCTATTTGTACCAATCTTACTGACAATAAGAAATCTCTACCCTTTTACGAGGTTTGTTCTTTGCTATAGCAACAAGTGACCATCAGGACCACATTTTTAAATGTTCCATCAAATAAATGAAAACTCGCTTCTGTCACCATTACCTCTGAAAGCCAGTCAACCAGTGACAACTGGTTGTTTCTGAAGTCAGCCAATTAATGGCAACTTCATTGAAGAGAACCAATTTCTACAAGTCAACTAATCAGCCATAGTCTCACTCAAATAATCAGTTTTGTAGCTAAAAAGTTAACCAATCCCTAAATACAGTTTCTGAAAGTTCATCAATCCTTGAATACCATGCTTCAAGCCTCTGTGTAAGATCAGCTCTCTGCGTTCTCAGAAAGACTGTGCCTTAAGAGCCTATACACAATTCTGCCTGATTTAGCAAGAAATACATTCAGATTTTGTGTTGGTCAATAAGTGATCGTCTTCTTTACACCTATAATTTTGATAGGTCAATGTGAGCAGCAATATCACTAGCCCCTTTAGAAATGGATATAATGGAGTTTAAATATGCAAAGGCATTTATTTTTCTCAGTAACAGGAAATCTAGAAGTAGGAAGAACCAGGTTGGTATAGGGAGAAATGAAGTAAGCAAATGCCTAGGCTCCTTCTATTTTTCTGCTCAGCCATCACTGCTGATGTCTTAGAAAAAAAAGGAGAGAATAGATTTGGGATAGGTAGCTAGCAATGACTGCCACAATATTACAATGGTTAACAGTGGTTTCTGTAATTTTTTTCTCTGGGTTAAATATTTTGTTCTGCAATTTATTCATGACTTGACATTGGAAAAATTATTTAACCTTTCTCTGAACCTTAGTTTTGTCTGTAAAAGAGCATACTACAGAGAACTGACACAATACTTATAAGGCATTTAAAACAGTAACTGAACAATAAATATTGATATTATTATTGCTATATAAATTGACTTATGTTCACTCCTATTGGTTTTTCATCATAGGTAATATTAATTCTGGTGAGTGTTCTATGCAGAAAAGATAGACTAGCAAACCAAGGTATTTTTGCTCTGCCAAAATTGACTTAAAAACTTTTTTTTAATGGAAAAAAAAATTTCAAGATTATGTTGATAAAAAGCATGAGATTGTGTGCATTTTAGCTTCCTTTGGCTTTCATCTGCAAGTTTTCATTTTTAAAGAAATCTAGTCTAAACATGGTGAAAATTATTGACTGGTCCAACTTCAAAAAAAAAAATCAGCCCACATTTGATGAAAGTTCACGAACCTTGGCAAAACTTTTGTTGAACCTCCCTGAGTTTCAGGTTTATTTGAAACTGAAGCCAGGTGAGTCTCATAACAGAATGTTTCACAAAGTTTTACAAATAAAACATGATTTACGAAACAAGTAACATTTGATTTGATCCTTACCTGCTGGTAAGTCTTCTTCCAAATTTATCACTAGTTTGACTTTTTTATACTTTACATAGTAATTCTCAGGCTAATTCTTATTATATATTTTTAAAGTTTATTATTGGGAACAGGAATAAACATATTATTATTCATTAAATATATTTTCATAATAAGGTAAATCATTGACAACTCCCAGAAATTCACTTTTTCCCCAAGAGTATAATCATAAAAGGATTTTTTCCTCTTAAACCCTTCAATAAAAGTACAATTTTACTTAATATTTTTTCAATGTTTACACTTAAATTTGACATTTATAAATCTCAAGTTGATCAGCTCCAGTTCAGAGTAGTCACTCCTTATGAGTTTTCTATATACAATGACTTTAATTTTCCACATTCTTCATTTCTTGTTAAATACCACAATGAGTATTATTGACATGTCATTTCTTATTTTAAAATACAAAGGAAGAGAAAGTGACAAAAGTGCCATGGTATATATTCTGATTTGTTTAGTAATATTGTTATATATAACCCAAGCAAAAGCATTTCTTTAATTTTTATAATTATTTACCTTCTTTTTATATCAGTGAGAACAAATTAGTCACCAACCCTGCTAACTTAGCAGCCTTGCTAGCGTAAATTAACCCACACTCTTAAAACAAAATCAAACTCTAAATTTCTTCTACAGGGCTTTCATTTTTAGGTCTGAAGATATAATCTACCATTGCCTATAATATAGTAAGAGATACTGCAAATGAGAGTTTAGGCCAGGTAAGCTGGCAATACTCTTTCTTAATTTCCTACTCCCAATTTTTACTTTCTTAACATCAGCATTTTCATTCTTATATGTTTCGATTAACAATTACAAGAGCTTTGAAACAGAAAAGCTTTTTTGCCTCTTCCTCTAACCCAACTGACAAGTTCCCATCTGTCTTCTCAGAAAACGTCCTCTCCCTCTCATAGAGAAGACTTCCAGCCAATGTTTCCAGCCTCCATCAGCCCAGGCTGCTCTGCTCTCAAGGGTTTTTCAGTAGGTTCAGTCTATTTGGAAGGCAGTGCCTGCCATCTAACCTTTGTACTGTACATCTATCTACACAGGCTGGATGGAGAAACACGGTGGGCAGAGCTGAGGACTGGGTCAGGAGAAGGAAGCGAAAGAGACAAAAACAGGCTGGGATCCAAAGATCTCAAACACTGTTTGGTTTGGCCTTCAGACATGGCAGCTCAGCAACAGGAAATGTCAGCTTATTAAAGACTTCACATGGCATCATCAGAGGACAGCCATTAGACCCTTTGGCAAAGTTCCCAAGATCACACTGAGGAAAGAAAAACAATATGTACCGATAGGAATGTCTAGATTTTGTTTCTAAGACTGAAGAGTTTACTAGGTTTGGCTGATTTGGCAAGCTGTTAACAGAACTAATTTGATTGCTTTGGCAAGGATAAGAGGACGCAGGTCTCCCAGCTCTGATGCCAGTTTTGAATTCCAGCAATTACCCTGTATGCTCTTGACCTGCTGTCACTGAGGAGCCAGGGTGGCTTGGGCTGCTGATCGCAGAAACATCACCAAAAGCCACCATTGCTGACTGAAATCAACCTTTTGTAGGTAGAAGAGGAAAGCCTTTTCCTGTCAGAGGCAGGCAGGAGTCACCCCCAGGGCTATTAATTTTGGGTTGAGTTTCTCAAAAAGATGCATTTATCATGCTTGTCACACCTGTGAATGTGCCACTTGAATTATCATCCTCGTAGTGTATCACTTTGCTCTTAAAACTGCTGGCTAAAAGCCCTTCCTGTTAGGGGATAGATCCAACTTATCACAAAGTCAGGGTCTGCTGAACTATTGGTTTCATTAACATAACTTTAGTTTCTCCTTCCCCTTCCAGGGGGTGAGGGAGGAGTGGGGGAGAAGGACATTCACCTCTGGTACTAGTTACCTGGCATTAAGGTGTTTCATCCCCTGAAAAGGAGCAGGACGCTGAAGGAGACACGTGTTTAGAAGCTGCAGGCTGTGTGCTGGTTTCCCTTGGTGCACCTGATGACGCGCTTCACTAACCAGTTCCCACAGCCTCGGAAGTTTTGTTGCTATTAGATCCCACAGCTGAACATGAAGGAGCAAACAGAAATCAATATGGTCTGTCTACACTAAGATTTTTAGGGTACTCCGTAGGCAACCTCCTCATTCATCACAAAATGTATATGCCACTGAGGCAGGAAACACACAAATTCATTCAGCACATTGGAACTGGCCTCTGCTGCCAACATCCCTGCTGGCATCCTTTATTCCTCTTGGCATCTATCCCTTTTAATCACGCCACCCTCAGAAAGCCAGGCCAGGCAGATGTAGTCATCGAGAAAGCCAGGATCTGCTAGAGGCAGACAGAAGGAAAGCGGGTCTATGGCTGAGCAGGGACTCACCTGAGGTGCCTGCAAGGCTCCCTCACACCAAGCAAACTTGAGTGAGCTGGGGGACAATTGTGAGTCTCTCAAAGAGGCTCAACGCTATAGAGCTTTGGTTACTGCCTCAAAAAATAGCCTGGAATCTAGACTACACTTGATTATACGGCCTACTCCTCCCAGGGAAATACATTTCCCTTATTTTATACATGCCTGCCTGTCTCTGGTTACTTTCTCAGTGCTGTAACACTGGCTACCACTCTAGCTTTGCTGAAATACTCACTACTCCTTACTTGTTTATATAGAATAGATGGTAAGTTAAGGATCTAGGATATATTTTAAAAGATGATTCATTGAATGGCAGAGTCATATTCTTGTTCATTCAGCCAAGAATGTTTATGTAATTCACACTAGTGCAAGTCATTATGCACAGTAAAAAGGAAGATAAGTTAAATGTGTAAGTTTTCAGGCATTATTTAAGGGGGAAAATGAGTGTATTTTCTCTTGATAGGCCAAACTTCTCTTGAAGGTTAAAACTGTCATTTATTCTTCACTTGGCAGGATTGGTATATAAGTCAAGGCTCTTAATTGTAACAGAATCTCTTCATAATTTAATCAGAAAAAAGAAATTAAACTACATAGAACAGTTCATACAACCTCCAGGAAGGCCAGAGAAGGCTTGGAGGCTATGTATGCAATCAGAATTGACACCATAAGTCAGAACTGTCCAGTGAAGCCACCACTACTGCCATCACTGAGCAGACCCTGGTATTATCACTAGAACTTCAGCTACTATTGGCGCTGGAAACTAAAGAATTCCCTCTTCTCAGAGCAAAATGAATTGTACATGGCACCTACTTCTTTCAATCATTAGATCCTAAATCAAATTCCAGGGTGAGACTATTTGACTGACCAATCCTAATTCATGTGTGCATATCCTAGCCACATGTAAAGCTGGGAAAGCCTGTGCATGGCATTTCCATCACTGGGAGATGGACACTGACAAAATTAAGAGACAAAGAGAATAATTATTTGACAAAAAAATTAGTGACTTTGCTCCAATAACCCAGAGCCTCTGCTGCTATTTCCCTATCAGGGTTTGCTGCAAACTCCATGGCGAGCCTTATCTTCATTAGTGACAGACCCATCAATTCCCCAAGGCACAAGGAGCATGAACAACAGCCAGAGCCAGGTGGGAAAACTTCTCTTGCTCTGAGCTTGACTGAAAGTTGGTACCTTTGGCTGCAATCCAGTAAATGGGTCAGAGAAATCCACCCAAATGAGATATATGTCCCCTCCAAATTCTAAAGATGTTATCCAAATGTTGTGCTTCTTTCTTAGAGGTATGGGAATGAGACGCAACAACTCACCCTTACTGAGAAAATTCTAGACCACTAGATCAGTATTATAGAATTTTCCTTTGCCTTAGTTGCCAATATAGCTCAGCATGGTATTATTATGAATCCTACCCTTTATTTAAAATATTGATATATTTTATTCATTGTGGATTACTTTGCCTTCAAGTGTTTTTTTTATTATTGCATTAAAATATTTTCTACCTTGATTACTGGGTTATTTAGTGTCCCTTTAAGTTGTGTGTCCTTGAAGAGTGCCTCATTAGTGCTGGGCCTATGTCCACCCTCAGAGATATTCAACTTCCCTACTTCCAGAAGCTACTATTATATTAAAGAAGATAAATATAAAATGTACTTTGGAGAAGATAAACTTCTAGATAAGGGTATATATTGGGTTGTAGGAAAAGTCATGACACATTTTTGCAACAAAAAACAGAAAAAGTATGTCATGACTTTTCCGACAACCCAATACATACAAAACAAGATGGCAGTAATGGTCTCAGAGAAAAGGTGGCATTTGAGGAAAGATAAAAAAGGGGAGATAAAAAAGGGAAGAGAATCCACGATTCGTCTTTACATAGATCAGTTTGGGTCTTAGAGGGCTACTCACTGATGTGGACTTAGGGACTGGGTTATCAAGTAACCATAGCCACATACCCCTCAGGATGACACATTTGGATTATCATCCAGTCAATCAAGATAAGCTTTCCCTCCTTGCTTAAGTAACTAAGGTCTCTGCCCCATTACTTGACTTCTGACACTCTGGAATTCTGGTCTCCCACTGAAATCTGGTACCTAATTTAATACTTAAACATCCACCAGCATCTCAGGCCAATATACTCATAAAACACCAATGCATGCCCAGGCCTCTAACTACAGTCAGGTTCCAGAGTGTCCTAAGGGCCAATTACAAAGGCAAATCTGAGAGAAGAGGACTTACACATTCAAAAAAAACTACCAGATTTTGTAATTTTGTGTGTGTGTGTGTGTGTGTGTGTGTCAAAAAAAGATGAATACAAGCCACATTTAACTTTTGCAATTACAAGAGGTGCTCAAAGTGGTTCCCATCAGCATCCAGACACTTCTGATTACAACGAACTACTGCTTGAGCAACGTTGACCAAAGTGTCCACTTGTATATGGTTTTTTTGCATATATATAAACATACACACACACATAAATATAAAATGGGCAAGAACACAATTTTAGACTGAGATCATTTATCAAGACACACGTGCATTTACCAGAGTCTGAATTCAATACGCAAGCACAAGCCACTAGGAGTGGCTGATTTGTTTCCCTATTTTTAATAAAACTTGATCTCAATAGTAATCTGCACTACAAAAAATGAAGACGTCAAAAATTCTCTGGAATAGTATGAGAAAAATCTGAACACTTAGAAAAATTTACCCTTTAGAGTATATTTATCACAGGTAATCCATCCACCAACCAACCCCCAACCTTTCCCCTCAAGAAGCCTCTGACGTCTGTCCTCAAGACATTGAGAAACAGGTATTTAACAGACATGTTATTTTATTATAGATACATGTGTATTAATGTGGATATTTTCAACATAAACTTGAATAGAATTCCTATTGCCTAAAAAATGTCCTTGATCCCAAAACTATATTCAATTTATACCAGAAACTAGACATAATTATTGTATGGCAGGATTTGTCCCAGTTTACAATTGAAGTGAAAAAAATAAATATTAACTCTTTGGCTTTAAGGATTAATAATGTTTCTCCTAATAACATTTATGTATCTTAATGCTCTCATTACAAAAAGAAAATTATTTTTACTTTGCAAAATATTATAAATTGAAGGGATTCCCATTGCAAAGAGTATGTCTACTTTTCCAAGAGCACAGAAGGAATTAATAGCTGACTAAATAACCAGCCTCAATTATAGGAAAACAATACCTGTTTCACAGAGCACAAATGTAAACACTAAAATAAATTTTAAAGAAACGTGTCAGAGCAGTAAGTCAAGTAAACAAATCAGTTTTCTGATAGACACACGTTTCTTGAATCTGTCTTCAATCATCTAAGATTTCTCACGTCTGCTCCAGTTGCTTCAAGACTTCACTGCAGGAATGTCCAATTAACACATCAGTACTCCAGACCTCACCGTTTCTCAGCTGAGGCCAGACTCTCACGCAACATGCAGGTCACCTGGATCTCAAGTCATCATCAACTTCACGGCTTTTCCCACAATTCTGAATTACGGGCATATTGGGCTTCTGTTGCTTTTTCCCTTTTCCCTTTCTCTAATGCATCACTGCATTTCTCTTATTTGCAATAACATTTTTTTAAATCAGCAGTTTTTCCTAATTCCGAGGGCAAATCACTGCTCACTATGCCATTACTGCACTTTCTTTTCCCTTGATTAAAGGAGATTTCTATACAGCGTGTTGCCTTCCCTCTTTTCCTGTCTATTCAGAATGATGTTCTCCAAAAGTAGTTCCCATCTCACACCCTGGCTACTTACCTTGCAATCAGTAGTTGTACCTCATTGCTAAGCAATTAAACTTTTAACTTCAGGGGTGGCGGGGAGGCCGGCCCCCAGAATCCCCACCCCCTACCCTGGGCAGGCTGCTGGGCCTGTGGACGCCGAGGACTCACCTCTGGGCCAGGAGGGCTTCTCGGTGACACACCTGTGGGGCAGGTCCCAGCGGGACTGTAGGGGGTGGCAGAGCAGGACACGGTGAATTTCTTCAAGCGCAGCGGCCCCGCAACCAGTAGGGTCCGGGAGACAGCGCCCGGCCCTCCGCAGCCTTCTCCTTCACGTCCTCGCCGCCTGCTGACCGGGCGCCCCCTCCTCAGCGGGGCCCACACCACAGCGGACCCGGGTGAGAGCACTTCCGGGAGCAGCTACCGCCCTAGTGCGGCCGAGGGGTTATGAGGGGCAGCTGGCGGGCCCCGGGTTACGGGGGTCCCTGAGGAGCTGGTCCTCACGCCCCACCGACCCCGCTCCTGACGGGCAGCCGGCCGCGCACGGCGTGTCGTGTGTGCAGTGCGGAGCGACGCGCCTGCGCCGAGCTTCCGGCCTTGTGCGCAGGCCTCCTGAGGCCTCAGGCCGCAGCCCAGCGCGGACCAGCTGTGTGCGGCCGGAAGGGCACGGAGGCGGCCATGGAAGCAACATGAGGTAGGACGTTTTTCGGAAGAGCAGGTGTGAAGCGCTGACCGACGTGATGAACCCGCAGACGGAGAAGGGCGTGGAACTAGAAACAAGCGGCCGAAGCCGAGATCCAGAAGGTTCTGGAAGAAAAAGACCAGGTGACTGCAGACCTGACTGGACCAGGGAAAGTCCTTCTCAGGCCTCTCTAAGCGGTTTTAGAACCAGAAGGAGGTGATGGAGCAAGGCCGCCCGACAGAAGGAAGGCTGGTGGGAGCAGCGCGTGGAGGGCGGCGCCGTCAGAATCGAAAGAGGGAGGCCAGGGAAGGCCAGCGATGAGCCCACGGGGTGGAGAAAACCGAGGTGGCCACTGAGGGGACAGCCCGGGACCCAAGACAGGCCTCAGGGAGGAAGGCGTCTCTCCACTAGCTGGAGAAGACCATTGAGCAAAGAACTAAAGGCACCAATGACTTGACCAGAATCTGTGACCACCTCATTGGCCAGCTGGAGAAGAGCTGTTACGCAAGTCCCTGCCCCGGGCCTGGCCTCCCTCTGGTAGAACGGTCCATGTGTGTTCTTCCCTCTTAACTTGTTTTTAAACTAGGTTGATTTAAAAAGAAGACTAAATATATAGTCAATAATGTAAATATTTCTTAGGGGGCCAGATGGACTCACGTCCTGTTAGGGAGACCACTTCATAGTCGGTGTAGAGGCCTGACCACCGCACTGTATTTCTGAAGCTGATGTTGAATAAGATTGTATGTCAACGATAATTATATATACATGTAGTCACGGGAAGCCGAGTAGAGTGTGGGAATGGAGTCAATGGAATTGTAATAGATAAGCATGATATCGGGGGTGGGAGGGCAATACATGGGGGAGGGGGGTTGATACTTTGTGAGGGTGAAAAGGATAACTATTGCACTGTTCTGCATACCTGAAACTAACAATAAAGAAATTTTTTAAAAAGACTAAATAAAGTTTCTCTTAAGTTAAAAAAACAAAAACAATCCCTGACGTTTCTGACAGTACTTCTGAGTTTTTGACTGTTCATTTTCCTGGTCTTCCTTTCCTCTACTTGGAACAGTTTTGCCTTGACTTGAATCTACTTGTATCGCTTTTTTCTTTGCTGCTCCATGTCTCTGATCTCTGGGTCCTCCTCATATGCTCAGTGTGCGTTGGAGCTCATGATAAGCCCGCGGCATGGAAGCTGCCCTAGGTGTTTTTTATGTGAGCACACTGTATCTTCCACATGAGATCGTCACTTTCCTCAGAACAGATGTCTCCTAGTAGTTTTTTTAATACTCTCAAAATGTTTAAAATATAGGAATCAAACTACTATATGCAACCCTAAAAATCACTAATTTTAGTATTTAACATAAGGCCTGTGGACCCCAGAGATTTAATGGATGGGCTTCTGAAAAGCCATTACCCCCAGCCTCCCCCCAACACACACACACACACACAGGACTGTATTATACAACAAAAAAATTTAAGAATCATTGATCTACTCTAAGATGAATAACTTTACAGATGAAGAAATTGAAATCCAGGGTCAGAAAACCAACTCACCTGAAGGGCATAGACTTTGTGAATCCTTATTCCTTTCAACTCCTGAACTCAATTACTCATACTCTTGGGGGTATAAAATTCCATGCTAGGTGTTCAAAATCCATTACTCTGCCTGCAGGCAGAATTAGTCATAAAGATCCCAGTAGTTGCAACCCGTGATACTACTAAAGATCTCCTGGGAAAGGAATTTCTTAATTTCCTTCAGTTTACTTTCACACAAACATAAAATCTGCCTCCACTTAGAGCAACCACTACATATTACTTCTCTTATATCCTGAAAACACACACACACACCCTTAAGGCCTCCCATTTAGGAGAAGATTAAGGAAAAGTGTAATTTACCTTGCTTATGCTCTCTACCAAGTATTATTTCCACTTGAGCTTTATTTAAATATGAAAATTAAAAACAATATCAAATTACTTTTTATGTTTTTGTTACATAAAAACTCAGATTGATAAACTCAAAGTAATCCACAAGCTCTTCAGCCAAAGAAACAAGTATTTGTGCTGTTGGCATGACATGTTTATTCTGTCTTTCTGGGGTTGGAATTGAAAATGGAAATCCCTGCCCTGACCTGTGCTCATGGAGTAAAACAACAGTAGGAAATTTTCTGGGCCAGCTACAGTACCCCTAAGCCATCTAGGAGCTCCAGAGGGCCTCTCATGGAGTAAGTGGAAACAGAACATGATCTTTCTCTCTCAAGTTCAAATACGTTCCCTAGTCTCCAGGAATCCATACCCTTCTTTTACAGTCCTTCAGGCAATTTGCTCTTGCTTAGTAGCAAAGAGTGGGATTTTGAAGGATTGTCACCTACATTCAAATGAAACTTTCACATCCTTCCTGTTTCCATCTACAAATGTCTATGGCACAGGAAAACAATAGAGAAGACTGAACCTGATGGATAGGAGTTGAAGTAAATCTCCCGACAGCATGATTCCTCAAAATAATATTTGGTCAATATGTACAGAATCAAATGTGCTGAATTTAAAAGTAGCAAGCTATTTTTTCAGCATAAATAATTATTGATGTTACTGAAGGGGGAAATGATCAGACAAGTATGATCCTCAATTCACAGGGCCATCATGAAAGAATAGACAATTTAGCAATTGGAGAAATAAGAGCAGAGGGAGATGGATCAAAAAAATTCTAGCTACTGTTAGGAAGCCATCTGATGACTGTTTGAGAATTACAAAGGTCAAAAGGGGAATTCAAGCTTGACCAGTAACAATTTGGTGAAAGGATGTAGCACCAGCTGACAGAATCACTGTCAGAGAGGATTGCTTGAATATGGATATAGGACCAAGAAGTTGAATAAGAGAGTTGGCATGGATAGATGGCTGGAAATAAAATCACGTTCCCCTTCAGCAGGTTTCACATACAAAGAAAAAGGTGTGTGAGAAAAATAAAGCATGCTATTTCTTCCCAAAGGGAGGCTTCTTTGAGAGCTCTGCCTCTGCCTTCCTGAGGTCCTGACTTCTTGAAGAGATCATTCAAGGTTTGCATTTTGGAAGGTTGACTATACTCTGAAAACACTGGTTGAGTGCTGCCAAGTGCTTAAAGAATGAGTAGTCAGATATTGCTGCTATTATATTTTCCCAGGATTCTTTCTCTGTAGGGGGTGTAAAAATAGCCATTTTCCTTTTTTCAGTGACATCATGGTTGAGTGAAGTAGTTGGACATTCATGACATAAGAACTATACTTCTTGGGCAATTGCTATTCTCATCACTTCAAAGTGTCTTTTGAATAGGGCTTGGTCTGAAAAAGGGAAATGAAGAAGTTTTATATGAAGAGACAGCCTCTGTTTCGATTATCCTTTCTAGTTCTTGCTTTGCATGGAGTGAAAAGTGTCTTCCTAAAAGGATGTCAAAAGGCATTATTGTTTCTTACTTTTAAGCACCAGTCTCCTACTAAATTTTGGCTTAGAAAACTTGATAGCAAAATGGGAAATGTTGCGGGCAGTAGGGAAAGGGAGGGAACAACATTTTTAGTATGTTGGCCAAGACGTGTGCACCAAACAGGAGAACAATGTTTTCTTTTCAGCTTGAAAGATAGAGTTTGCTTTTTAATATTAAAGCTTTACTTGTTCCTGAAATTTCTCAATATTTTTGTAATCTTTTTTTTTCTATTGAAGTATAATTGACATACAGCATTATATTAGTGTCAGCTGTACAGTGATTCAATATTTGTACTTACTGAAAAATCACCACAATAAATCTAGTTAACATCCATCATCTTACATAATTACAGAATATGTTTTTGTGATGTGAATTTTTAAGATTTACTCTCTTAGCAACTTTCAAATATTCAATACAATATAATTAACTATAGTCACCATGTTGTACATTACAATTCCATGACTTACTTATTTTATACTGGAAGTTTGTACCCTCCAACCACTTCCCCTACCTCCATCCCCTGCCTCTGGCAACCATCAGTCTGTGCTCTGTGTTTATGAGCTTGGTTTGTTTGTTTCTTTTTTTTCTTTAGATTCCACGTATAAGTGAGTTCATACGGTATTTGTCTTTCTCTGTCTGACTTATCTCACTTAGGATAATGAGCTCCAGGTCCACCCATGTTGTCACAAATGGCAAGATTTCATTCTTTTTTTATTGCTTAATAACATCTTGTGTGTGTGTGTGTGTGTGTGTGTGTGTGTGTGTGTGTGTGTGTGTAATCATTCTTCAATATCTTGGTTGTTTCTATATCTTGGCTATTGCAAATAATGCTGCAATGAATATGGGGCTGCAGATATCTTTTTAAATTGGTGTTTATTTTTTCAAATAAATACCCATAAGTGGAATTCCTGGATCATATGGTAATTCTGTTTTTAATTTTTTGAAGAAACTCTATACCTTTTTCCATCCTGGCTGCACCAATTTACAATCCCACCAACAGTGCACAAGCGTTCCCTTTTCTGCACATCCTTGTCAACACTAGTTATTTCTTGTCTTTTTGATGATGACTATTCTAACAAGTGTGAGGTGATACCTCACTGTGGTTATCATTTGCATTTCTCTGGTGATTAGTGATGCTGAGCATCTTTTCATGTACCTGTTGGCCATTTGTATGTCTCCATTGGAAAACTGTCTATTCAGACCACCTGACCATTTTTTTAAAATGGATTGTTTGGTTCTTTCTATTGAGTTGTATGAGTTCTCTATATATTTTGGATATTAACCCCTTATCAGATATGCGATTTGCAAATATTTTCTCCTACTCGGTAGGTTGCTTTTTAATTTTGTTGAGTGTTTCATTTTGCAGTCTTTATCACTCTATATGCATCACTTCTTTCATTTTCAACTCCCAAGATTTTCTCACTGAATTTTAGTGAATAAGTAGCATGTAGCAGATCAATAAAACCTTAAACTTATGACCACACTATCTAATGAAGTTGGCTTCCTTAAGACATTTATAAATTCAACAGGAAGAAAATAATTTAACAAGTTTTTATACACAGTTGAACTTTTAGTATTCCATTAAAGCTCAGGTGCTACTTTCAAAATAAGTTAAATATATATTATTTAGTGCATTATTTTGCTTTTTATATATTAAAGGGAAATTAAATTATTACTATATCCTAAAACATACATTTTCAAATGAAGCTTTACTTTTCAGTTTGACATTTACACTTCTAGATATGTTTTGGTTTCTTGCTTTTAAAAATAAATGACTACAATAGAAAAAAATGATAAAATGTATTCTCTTTAAATTATTGTAAGTCAATTAAAGAAAAATTGAAACCATCAATATGAAACAATGGTTCAAAAGTGAAAATAAGGAAAAGTGAACAAAGAGAATGATTTAGGATGATTCTTATAAACAAATAGTTAAAAAACAGGGGAAAAAATGATGCTTTATTGCCTTACTAAGCAAAACTCACAGGCACATAGGTAATTATTAAAAAAAGTTGTTACAAGAAAACAATTAATAGAATGGATACAAAAATATGAAACTAATATATTACTCAGAAGCATCTGAGTAATCCAACAATTAAAGAAGAGTAATGAGGGTCCTTTTATATCTTAAAAATTATAAAAATAAAAATGATATATATATATGATAAATGTCTCTGTCATATTACTTTTTAGTTTAATGGTCTAGAGATGAGTAAACATAATTTTTAAAATCTTGAATTAAAGCTTAATAAACCCAAAGTCGTTTTTTTTTGCTACATCACTTTTTACTAATTAATTGCTGTGTGGTGCTAAAAAATATATTTCTAGCTGCAAGTGTATTTTTTCACCTCATTACCTAAGTGAAGTACTTTAAAGAAAAAGAGACAACTTTGCAGTAGACTAACAGCCACATGTAGGAAAACAGTCATAAAGGATATATAAAAAAAAAAGTACCATTGGTAGATCTCTTCAGACATCTTAATTTAAATTGCAGTTGGTGTGCCAACTGAAGCTGTAATTTAATCACATAGCTAGACAGACACTATCCTCACAATCTGTAGTGAAGCTCAGCTTGGTCCATTAGCACTGAATGACAGATACCATTCTTGCAAGGGCCTCTCTGTTTCATGTTCCCATCCAATGACTGCTAAGAGAAGACTTCTATTTTCATTCTATGATACAGAAATAATACATAATCATATGGTTCTTTCATACCAATACCCATGTATCACAAACACACACACACACACACACACACACACACACACACACACACAGTAAGTTTCTCATCTAGACCCGTTAATTTTCAAATGTTAATAATAAGAATGTAATGAACAGAGATGAGTAATCTGTCATATAAAAGTAGCTAATTTTGAATATAGGGAAAAATCAATAGGTTTTTCAACCATGATTCTAATAAGATTAAATGAAAGTTTAAAAGCCAAACATGAACACAATATAAACATCTTCCTCTAACTTCTCATATTCTGCCAGTATTAAATTTTTTCAAAAGAAAACAACAAAAGTTGATGAAATGGTCATGCTAACAAAGTATCTCAGGGCATTTGAAGTAAACTAGAGACTCACTCTTTTTGCACTGAAGAGTTAGAGATGAAGGGTTAAGAAATGGTTGAATTCTGGATATATCTTCGAGTTTTACTGAGGGACAGGATTTAATACGTACTTCCAAGTTTTGGAAACTCTGGCAACTAGAATATAGTTTGTAGGAGGGAGATGATGATCATGGTGGTGACTCAAGAAGAATGACATAAAGAGGTACCACCTTAGGAAAAAGAAAATTCTTCTACATTAAAAGATTGATGAATGATAATGCATCTTATGCTTGCAGTAAAAATTAAAATTTTGAGACAGACATGTCTTTTTTAATGATTACTACAGTTGGCTGAATTTTTCTATGAATCAACAAATTATGGAACCTAATCCCATCAGAAAAAGAGATTTCTATGATTTACCCCTGCCAATAATAAAACAATATGCAAAAGGTACATTGTTAGCATGATATTTTGTTGGGCAGATACTATGTGACTTCAAAATGTACTTCTTTTAAGATGAATGGGTTAGAAAGTACAAATTAGTAGTCACAATATAGTCATGGGGATATGAAATACAGTACGGGGAATATAATCAATAATGTTGTAAAGATTATGTAGGGTGCCAGATGGGCACTGAACTTATCAGGAGGATCACTTCATAGACTGTGTAGATGCCTGACCACTGCGCTATACACCTGAAGCTGAAGTAGAATAATATTGAATGTCAAATATATATTTACACACCCCCCCCACGGGATGTAAAGTATAGCATAGGGAATATATCAATGGTATTATAACAGCTTTATACGATGTCAGAGGGTTAATAGACTGGGAAGGTTATCACTTTGTGATGGGTGTAAATGTCTAACTATTATGATGCTTGGTACACCTGAAACTAAAAAAAAAAAAAAGGCCAAAAATCCTAACAGACACCTCACCAAAGAAGACATACAGATGGCAAATAAGCTCAAGAAAAGATGCTCCAAATCATATGTCATCAGGGAATTGCAAATTAAAACAACAATAAGCTACAACTATACACCTATTAAAAGGACTAAAACCTTGACAACACCAAATGCTGGGGAGGATGTGCAGCAACAGGACCTCTCATACATTACTAGTGGGATCACAAAATGGTACAGCATTTGGAAGACAGTTTGACGGTTTCTTAACAAAACTAAACATACTCTTGCCATAGGATCCAGCAATCAAGCATCTTAGTGTTTACCCAAAGGAGTTGAAAATATTCACATAAATCCTGTACACAGATGCTTAGCAACAGCTTTATTCACAATTGTCAAGACTTGGAAGCAACCAAGAGGTTCTTTAGTAGGTGAATGGATAAATAAACCATGGTACATCCAGACAACGGAATTTATCACTAAAAAGAAATGAGCTATTAAGCTGTGAGAAGACATAGAGGAAACTTAAATGCATATTACTAAGTGGAAGAAGCCAATCTGAAAAGGCTACCCAGTGTATGATTCCAATCATATGACATTCTGGAAAAGGCAAAACTATGGAGACAATAACAAAATTAGTGGTTGTCAGGGGGTGGGGTGAATAGGCAGAACATAGAGGATTTTTAGGGCAGTGAAAATACTATGTATAATATTATACTGATATGTATGTCATTATACTTTTGTCCTAACCCATAGAATATACAACACCAAGAGTGAACTCTAAGATACACTACAGACTTTGGGTGATTATGATGTGTCAATGTAGTTTTATCTTTGGTAAAACATGTTTTATTTTGGTGAAGGTATTGATAATGGGTGAGGCTATGCCTGGGTGGGGGGCAGGGAGTACATGGGAAATCTCTGTATCTTTCTCTTACTTTTCTTTTTTTTTTTTTTAATTTATTGGGAACAAAAAAAATAAAAAAAATTGTTAGGGTGACAATGGTCAACAACAACAAAAAAGTACTTTTTTTAGTAGGGCTACTGCTTTTTTACTTATTTTTGTCAAAATCTAAAGTCAGTTTCTGATAAACTGACTACATATTTTACCCCACGTCCCCATTGCTGACTGGTTCTTTTTGTCATCTTTTTCTCTTTCCTTTATGTAAGAAAAAAATAACACAAAATAAACACACTTCACCCTTCTGTCCCTGGACTCTGCCTCAGTAAGCTCTTGTTGAAAAGTTACAAGTTCCTTATTATCATCACTCCTCAACTCCTTACCCTGCTGGCACTCCAAACCATAGTATAATCAATGCAGATATGTGTTGTAAAATTATATTTCTATAACAGAGTAAATTGAATTCCACGAGGTTAAAAAAATATCCAAGCGTTCAGGGCCTCTGACTTCTACGTGGAAGAGGCCGTTTGTGCCTCACAAACACTGAGGAGTTTGCACAGTAGAAAGAAAGGTGAGGATTTAATAGATAACCAGGCAACTATGTGGACAGAGAGCAGAAAGAGCAGTTGTCTGCATGAGACATCAATAGCTTCAGGCGCTCTCTGAGAGTTCCTGCACACTCCAGACAGGATGTGAGGGCACTGAAAAGTCATCTGGAGACTAGAACGGCATGACTGCCTCAGTCATTATAGAATCCGGCTTTAGATTTTATGCTAAAACTTATATTCCAGAATGTCAGGAGGTTCCTCGAGGATAGAAATCACCAGAAGAATAAGAAATGAGAATGACCTCCTGGGAGATAATGGTACATAATACTACTCTCCCCAACTTCTCTTATAGCATTATTTATTGTCAAGTAAGTTTCAGATATGCACTTACATTAAACCTAAAACTGAAGGAAATACAATTTCTGTCATCACTGTGTTATTTATGTCCATGCGGATAAGGGCTGAAACATTGGCCTTTAGGATAAACTGGATTCAACCACAGGGAGTGATGCTGAAACTGATCCACTGAGAAACATATTCCTATATAAATTGTTTTTGTTGTATTCATTTCCACTCTAGCTGCCACGACTTAATAGCTGTAACAGACTCATGATATCATGTTGTTTCCAAGAATTGCTTCACTTGAAGGCCCATAGCACACAACTAAAATATTAAGTGTGTGAGAGTCCTGCATGAGCTATAAAAAGCAGAAGGGAATTAGCATCAACACCAATATCTTGGCTGAGTGTCTAAATGTTATCCTTTGACAGTGGCAGGCTATTAAACAATTTTTAAATAAGGCATTTTCCCACCACAAGGAAAACATTCATTTATAGGGACTTTACAACCCGGGATTTACAACTTTAAAAGGAAATATGCTGTCTGTATCATGGATTGTCTAAAGGCATTGGAAAGATCTGCCAGTACAATCGACTTGAGGTTGGAAGGTTTGAAACTGCTTTTAAATTAAAAAAAAAGAATGTCTAAGAACAAATGAGTCATAGACAAAAGGCCAAACCATCTCATTCTGAAGGAAGTTGGAAATGTCAAAGAGCAAAGATTGCATAAGAAAATATGAATAAAAAGTGAAAGAAAGGAAAGATTACTTTATTTCCATTAACCTTTGCTCTTCTCAAATATAATCTTAGACACTTAAGTTATACTTTATTGGATAGTAAGATTCAAGTGTTTTGCTATCCAATCTAGTCTTACATGGCTTCCCATTCATCTGTTGAATACATTTTACAAAGGTAATATGCTAATAAATGTTCCATTATAGCAAAACTTACAGTGTGCTTTCATTACCTCAATCAGGGTTTCTCAACAGAGGCAGTATTGACATTTTGGGATAGATAATTCTTTGGGGTAGGGCACTGTTTCTATTCACAGTAGGATGTTTAGCAGCATCCCTGGCCTCTGTGAGCTACATGCCAGTGGTGGCCCCCCAAGTCGTACAACCCAAAATGTCTCTGAAAGTTGTCAAATATCATTTGGAGTAAATTCATCCTTACTGGGAACCATTGAGCTAAATCAAGAAGTTATATAATCAAAATTTTTCCATATATTTATATGTAGTGTGTATACTTGTCCAATTTTAACTCTTCCACAAATTTGCAAGACTGTATAGCTTAATGAATTTAATTTATATTACACTAAGAACAATTTAGCATCACAAGTAAAATGTTTTATGTGCATCATACACATAAGTAAAGGAGTTTCTCTTTTCTGGACAAACAGAACTATGAGAGTAGTCCTTAAACTCAGATTGTGTGGACTCACAGTCTCCAAACGGCTACCAAGGTAGAGGTCTGGGAAAGGAATTATATAGGAAGCTTGACTTAGGATCTGAAGATAATGAAAAAGAAGGAGGAAGTGAAACAGCAATTAAAAATAAAATGGATTGAAAAGCTGAGTGAGGAAAGAAAAATGGAACTCTTAAATCAACCGATTTGATAGCAATCAGAGGGCAATGTTGGAGTGTTCCTCCTGGAGACATAAAGCTGAAATATCAGATTTAACACAACTTAGAAATATTGCCCAAGTCACAAATGCATGTCTCTCTCAAGAAATTGTGATGAATGAAATAATACAAAAAAGTAACCAGAAAGAGTTCCTGCAAGAAGATATGGTGCTGAAACACATGGCTTAAGACACCAAGTTCTAGGAAGTCTCTGAAGTTTAAGGATGTTTGTCCTTTCAGGAGGACTCTTCATAGATGAAGAATCCATGATATCACTTTAGTATCAGAAAAATTTGAATAATATTTTTAGAAAGAATTTTAGAGCGGGAATAAATAAATTGTATGCAAGATTTTTTCTGGTCTGGTAGTCTTACTCCCTCAAAGTCAAGGATATGAGACACACACACACACACACACACACACACACACACACACACACACACACACACAAGGAGACAGTACCCATGAAGAGTTATACTCAGAGATAGAAGCACACTGGGCTATCTGACTTCAAAAGTGATAGGGGCTGTGGTAAGCTATTTGTAACAGACACTGCTAATTCAGACCAAATACTCCCTTTAAGCAGGACTGGTTGAGATCTAATTATTAGATACGCTCCACCCCACCTCCCAGTCCCAACCATTAATCTTTGATTTGGCTAAACAAAACCAAATGACATTCAAAACAGATTCTATTTCTTAAGATTCATAGAAGGCTTTTACAAATGAATTTTGTGGCCAGGTGCCAGATGGATGAAATTTAGGAATAAATGAAAGGCCTCTATCTACAGTGTAGATAGCATCTATATTAAGTTTAGAAATAAAACATCAGACAAAAACATTGAAATGTGATTTTTCTAACAACCATGAAAAGATAAGGGAAAATGGGTGGCATGAGCGATTGTGGTTTGCTCTAAAAGAATATTGCATGAACTGGCCCACCTACTCAAGTAGGAGCTGTCAGTTATATTTCAAACGGGACATTTTGAGGTTGATTCTGATGTGGTGAGTGAAGGGGAAGTAGAAGGGGAAATTTCATGCAGATTCGAACCGGGACTCTAGTTGCTTTCAGGGTCATCTTTCTGGGCCTCAGTTTCCTCATCTGAAAAAAGGAGGGTGGTAGACTAAGATAATTATTTCCCAAAGTGTGTTCCATGGAATATTATTCTCGGGCAAATAGACACACACCATGTTTTCTATAATATGGATATATAATGTGGATGATACTGTGCACCAACATATTACAAGTTTTTTCATCTACCCAGTGTATTAACAGTACATCAGTATGCTAATTCATATCACACTGTGTGTGAATGAGAACCCAGCACTATTCCCTTCTTGCAGATATAGAGAGCACGTTAGAGTCATACAGATTTCTAGAAAGCTTTAACTAAAGAAACTTGTTTAATTTATATACCCCAATATTTTCTAAGTTATGTTGACCCTGGAACCAATTTTTTCTCATAACATTTACTTGGGTCCTCCGTGTGCTCTGAAAAATGTAGGTCTCAGTTATATCTAATATCCTTTCAAGGTCTATCATACTATAAACATAAGATTAAAAAGAAGTTAATCAAGAGGCATTCTTCTATAATCTGTTCAGAGACAGCAAGTATAGTTTCCATTCTGGCCATGAGACTGTGGTTCTTCAATCTTGAAACTGGATACTGGGAGTGAAATGAGCAAATTTCATGTCCAGTAGAATAATACTGAAAAGGGATCAGTTAACTAGCAATGCAGCGTATGTCCAAGGAAACCCACACAAAAGACTGCATCTGCAGATGCCAGCAATTATGTGGCCAGAGGGAAAACCCTGATTCTGTGGTCTGCAGCCCTTCCACCTCTCCGCTTACTGCCCTGATGTTGCCAGGCTTTTCAACTGCGTGACGGAAAGCACAGAAGTTTTACAGAGAGCTAGACAAATTTTGCTTTTGCTAGCCTTTCTTACAGCTAACTACTGTTTGGCTTAAAAAGTATACAGTGCACGTAAACAAGCAATAGACATATGAGTAATGTACGGAAAGCACTTAGGACTCCATAAATGATACCATGTACATAAAGCACTGCACACGATTCTCACACACAGCGAGAGCTAACAGTGTAACAGTGGTGGACAGTATTGTGCTCTAGCATATTATACAGGTTGTTTATCCACCCAATGTAATAACATCATTATGCCCATTTACATGTAGGCAGCCTAACCAAGATCACAGTCCATGTGAGTGAGAAGGGAACTGAGCATTGTCCAAATGCAAGTTTCTTATTCTGAACCACCGCTTCCTGCAGAAAATCTGCCTGACCAAGTGTCAGTTCCAGCCCAGAGGCTAGGGGCTGCTCCTACCGTTTATATCAGGCAGGCTGAGGGCATGGGAAAGGGGTCAGCTCCCCTCATTCAGATTCTTCTAAGAGAGAAAAACTGGGGTCCCGTGATTTTATTCCTTCCAAAGTCTGTCTTCTCTGTGGAGTCAATTTTATGCACAAATGAGTTTTGAAATAAGTAGGACCTAACAAACACACAAAACCCCAACAATACTATTTCATATTTTTTGTAGCATTTTGTAGTTTATAAAACAATTATACATCCATTTTGTCCTTTTTGATTCTAAAAATACTGTGATGTAGATAGACAAGAATTCTTATCATTCTAAATATGGGAAATTAAAACTACAGAGATAAAGAGACTTCTAATAGCACACAAATTACGTTTAGGAGGCAAGGATATAAGCCTAGAGTACTATGTGTTATGAAAATCAATATAGATCTTTGGCGAGCTGCCACACAATTAAGCTTATATTTAGAATTTCTAAATTGAGAAAATATACTTTAACTGACCACTCTTCAACTTTCTTTTCAATTGTTTAAAAAATTAGATTTCCAAGGAAATTCCAAGACAGTTGGTCAGAATTCAGTATCTTACAGGCTGGCAGTTTTCACCACAGGGGCTCTCTGGGTGAACGAGTCTTTTATTACAATAGTAGGATGTGGAGAACCCTGAGATGGAAACTACAGCCACAAACTGGAGACAAAGTGTTCTAATATACAATCTAAAGAAAGCCACAAACCACTTCCCTCCTCCAGGACTACCAGTCAAGCATACCAACCTCCACTCCCTTTCTTCATTTATATGGCCAACACCTGTATGGTAAAAATATATGAGTTTTCTGTGGATTAGGTGAATCCTACAGAAGGTAGATGGATTTTAGCCATCTTACCTGAACCCCTATAAGAATGATGCTGGTTAGGGCTAACGAAATTAAGAAGAACAAATGGTAGGCAAGGTGTTCAGAGGAGTTGAAAGGGATTTAGCTGAGGCTTGATCTCCCTTGTCTGGGAATTATGGTGTGTGTGTGTGTGTGTGTGTGTGTGTCTGGAACCTGCAGTGACAGGAGTTCTTGCTGGGTTCTCTGAACTCACACATCTTCCCCAGGAGAGATCCAGCATTTTAGCAGAGCCACAGAAGAGACATGAATGACATGCCCTTTTTCTGAACTCCTTTCTCCCTGAACATAGAGAAGAGAAAAAGAAATTTAGCAGGAGGTAGAAGGAGCCAAGTAGCACATAACTAAGCCTGCTCTGCACAAATATGCCCACGCCAGAAGGGAGGGGCAGGGGAGAGGAATAAAAGAGCTTCCTTCCCACCTCAGAACTGGCCAGCAGTCGGGAGGGGAAAGAATGTTGTCAGTTTATCTGAGACTGACTTTAGATTAGATTATGGGATACATAGAACCTTTTGTTTCTGGCAATGGGGGAGAGAAAATCATTTTATCAAACAATACTGAAGCTATAAATTAGAGTAGACAAAAATTTTGATTATTGAAATTGCCTAAGCACTTCTCAAAATGTTACCCAGTACAGACGAGAGATTTTATTCCACAACTTTGAAGGTGCTAATGGTTACAACAAAATAATCTCATGTTTATTATACCCCACCAAGTTGGTTTTATACACCTTCTAAAAAAGTCAAATTCCCTACCCTGTATTTATCAGAGTGAGGGCTCTATTTTTCTCCTGGAAATTCATTATCTTCTGTTGTTCTCACCATGAAATAAGAAAGATCAGAAACTAAACACATAAAAATGGACATTTTTGTCAAAGCTCACTGATTTCCATGTTTTAATATATTTGGATTAAAAAATATTCAAAATAGTCTTAGTACAATTTCAGTAATTAAATTCTAAACAGTCATTAACAAGGGTGATTTTTAACTTTTTCATTAGGGCTAATAGTAGAACTGGGTGGGGCAATTTTGGAAATTAAGGAATGACAACTAAAACTATACCGGGGAAAGAAAGCAGGTGTTGTAGAATATACATGATACATACGTAAACATTTAGGTTCCTGGAAAATATGAATTGGGTTATTCCTCGCCAAATCTGGTTCAATTGCAACTATTTAAGATTGAAGTTTGCTATGGGGCATATCTGAGGCCAGTTAAGGGCTGAATCGTGTCCCCTCCCAAAGTCACACATATGTTGAAGTCCTAACTTCCAGTAGCTCAGAAGTGACTGTGTTTGAGTAGAAAACACATGAGTAGAAAAAAAATGCAGTCTTTCCCTCCTGGGTAGAGAACAACCCAGTTCTTCCTCCTGTTTCTCCTTTACTCTTACACTACTACCACACTCACAACCAGGTGTGCCCCCACCAAGCAACTCTTTGACACCTGGGTATCCTACAATTTAACTTAATTCTGACACCATCTACCTGGAGATAGTGTCAGCTCCCACAGGTGAAGAGCCCAGTTTCATGAGATTGTCTCCCACTTCAGATGCCAATCGCAAGTACTAGGTCTCTAAGTTAGCCACAGCTTCTGCCTGACTTGGGTACAAATCAGAGTTTCCCATGATACCCCTCCTTGGGTTCAATTAACTTGCTAGAGGGGCTCACAGAACTTGGGAATACATTTTCATAAGGATACATATGAATAGCCAGATGAAAAGATTCACAGAGTGAGACCTGGGAGGGTCCCCAGAGCAGGAGCACCTGTCCCCGTGGAGTTGGGAAATATCATCCTCCCAGTGTGTGGATGTGTTCATGCACGGGAAGCTCTCCAAACCCTGTATTTTTGGGATTTTTATAGGTTCTCCATCACATAGGCATGATTGATCGTTAACACCATTCCCAGCCCTTCTCCCTTCTCAATAGAATGCGGGGGGGGGGGCAGGATATGAAAAATTCCAAGCTTCTAATCAAGGCTTGGTCTTTCCAGGGACCAGCCCTCATCCAGGAGCCCACCCAGAGTTACCCAGGAAATTGCAAGGGTTTCTGGAGTCCTGTGCCAGGAACAGGGGACAGAGATCGATCTCTTCTGTTATCTCCCATGTCTTTAAAATGGCAATAAAGTTAAAGTGAGGTCATTGGGGTGGGCCCTAATCTGACATGGCTAGTGTCCTTATAAGAAGAGAAAGTTAGAATACAGAAGAAAGACCATGTGAAGACACAGGGAGAGCACCACCTCCAAGCCAAGGAGAGAGGCCTCAGAAGAAACTAGACCTTCCGGCATCTTGATCTCAGACTTCTAGCCTCCAGAATTGTGAGAAAATAAGTTGTTGTTGTTTAAGTCACCCGGTCTGTGGTACTTTGTTATGACAGCTCTAGCAGACTAATACAGGGTTATATCACAAGATTCTGAACTCAGCACATTTGCAATTTTGACAAAACCAGATCATCCAAGTGGACAGGAACATATTAACTTGGGGATTCAATGTAGACCACACAGTGTTAATAAAAATGAATTTGCAAGCACTTCTTTTGTTCGAAATACATCTCAAAATTTTAAAATAAATTCTCTTAGTGTTTCAGTGTTACACTTTCTTCATGCACTTTTAGCTTTTATTAGTTTATTTTCCCAAGGATAGAGCTCTTGAGACATAACTGATTTTCAAAAGCATTATTAATAGCCAACTCAAACAATTGCAAAATCATAAACCTTTATATACAATCTGTGGGAAAATGAATCCATTTTTTTTGTAAGAACTTCTTTCTTAAAATATATCAGCCATATACATGTGACAAGTTTATGAATCTAAGATTAAATATGGGAAAATAGTTAAAACCAATGAACTGGTAGAAATCCTCACACATACTGGGTGCTCATTATTAGTATTATTATTTGCATTTAATAACATCACTACTCTGAAACTAATAACATTCTGGTCAAAGACACAGCAAAGAATTACTTCCACATATTCAAGGAAATGGTAACGAAGCTTGTTCTAGTGGTTTGGTTTTTGGTCTCTGAAATTACTTCTCTTGATGTTACATGAAAAGCCCTTCTAGATTTGGAGAACCTAAATTGATATTTTGATCCATAAACTAATATTAGCAGAGACAGTTTTACACATCCTTTTTCTTTTTCTTTCCTTCAGACTTTCTCTCGATTTCTGCTCTACCTTCTAAAGGAGTTGGAGTTGGAATTGGAGAGTATCTCTTATTTTCAATAATGATAAAATCTATCCATTTTACTACTCTAATGTCAAGGAATGACATTAAAAAAATACCTTCTACAAAGAAAATGGAACTTTACTCTCTTAGCTACCTGTACCTAAAGTTCCATTCTAACACAGTGCCCTGTTTTTTTCCTTGATCTGTATCATAGCTCTTTCTAAGACTGTACATAAGGCAGATAACTTTCCATTCTTACACACTAATTCTAATTGTATCCAAAATCCAATTGTAACTCCATTGCTAACGGAAAAAGAACATGTCAATATTTCTCAGTGTGTTTGCCGTGGATCCCGTTTGTCTCATGGAATATGCTTTAGGAATATTATGCAGCCAATACTGTGACTACTTTATAGGATTCAGTAAACACGTTGAGTGATGGTAGAGAAGTATGATATTACTAGCCATAAAAAATTGTGGATTTATTTTGTTAAGGCATATTATCTAAAAGTTGATAAGAAAACAAACCAAAAAAAGCAGTATGTCTTTTCATTGGCAGATGAAGGCAGCACAGGTCCACCCAAAAATTACTTAATTACTTATGAGAATATTTTCTTTTTCTCAACTCTCTATTTATAACTAATTAAAGTCTAGACTTACTGAAGTTACATGTTAACTTGAATATTTTTGACTGGTAAATAAAGCAAATAATTTCTGTCCCAAATAGAAGATAACCCCAAAGATTATATTTTTTTGTTTTGGGGTTTCCCCCCCATCTTTTAAGAGATTAACCAGCATTGCATCTAACCTTGCAATCTTACTCTGACTGTCCTGTATTAAGTTGTTTTAGATACTCAACTTCTCAAAAGCTCTTTGAACTAGTCTTAGCATCTGATTGGCTCCCTCGTTAATTAATAAGTTGAATACAGTTGTTGACAGGTGCTCACTTTACATTTGTCATGTTTTAAATTTCACAAAATTGTATTTTTACAACTTATAAAAATGGTTCTGTCACAAGGAGAGAGTATTTCGTAGAGTAAGATGTCACCATTAAATATTTTGCCTGTAAGATATTGGAAACATCTTTCTTTTGGACACATGCATACCTATAAAACAATGACTTCAAAATTGTAGTTAAATTTACTAGAGAAATTTAACAATTCACAAAAGAATTGCTATAGCATCTTTTGTGACTCTGCCTTTCCAGAATCTCACATATGTTGAACTTTGTAATTCTATATCAGTCCAGAAACTTCAGTACCTACAAAGTGAAGCCTCACAGAACTCTAGATAAAGATATTTTGGTCTTGCCTGTTACCTAAAAATGTATTGTAAAGCTTGTTACCCACTAAACGTCTCATTATAGGGTCTGGTTGGGAACAATATACGTCATCTTCCCACACTGGGATAAATAAGAACAGGAAAACAATAATGACTAGAAGTCACTTCATTGTTTTTCTGCAAATTAATTTTAGTGGCAGACCCTCGCCCAGGGATTAGTTATTTTTAAATGTATCTGCAACAAACAGGATTTTGCACAGGCAAAAAGCAACAAGATGGATTTCTAAAAGCAAGTTGTTGTTTTAAAAATTTGTTGGCGTAATAAATGAAACAACCTGAGGCTGAACACATGCCATAATGATTACTTTTTTGCTGGAAAAGTCGGTGCCTCTGGCTTTTTTGTGTTAGAGCCAAAAGCAGTCCTCTTTGTGGGCTGCAATTGCAGCTCTGAGCCATTCCTCCTACCGGAGATAAGAAAATAACAAGCATATAAAAATAACTAACTGAAACAACGTGAAACTGACCCAGTCAAGTAGAGAACAGCCTATGATTGACAAAACACTATTTTTTATAATATAGTGAAGGTTGGTAAATAGTTTCTTATGCTTAAAGCTGTTGTTTAATTTAATAAAGTGAGCCATAATAATTTGGCAATACTCCTGGGCTGGATTGAGACCCAGTTATGAAAGTGGCTACGGATCCCTTCCAGATGCCCTTGGAAATAGTGGTGATGTTGTCCTCAAAGGCTGAGTATGTACACACACACACACGCACACACACACACACATTCATGCATGCTAATTGATTTAAAAATTGTAGGTGTTAAAATATAAGCGCAAAAATTAAAAGATATGCTCTTTGTTTGATTCTATGTTTATTTCCACCACTCTTCATTTATTTTTTTAAAAACCCACAAATAGGGATCTAAATTAAAATTCTGATTCTACTTTAAAACACTAAGAACAAAGCCGAGCAGTGGCATCCATGTCTAGTTTGCAAATCATTTGATCTTCATGGACAAGGGTGACAAAAGTCCTACTTCATAAATATGGTACTTGTCTATATTACTTTAGCTGGTACTTCTGGAAACTAGTACATTAAATATATACCTTAGAGCATGGTAATAATTATTATTAACATTTTTAATGTTTATAATGTGTATAACTTGGTTAAACACTTTATATCAATATCTTATTTGATCTTCACACTGTGAAGTAGATACTATTATTTTATTCCAGCTTATAAATAAAGATATTGAAGCTTAGAGGGATTAAATAACAAGTCTAAAGTCACACATCTATTAAGGTAAAAATGGGTTAGGAACTCAGGCAATCAGACTTCAAAACCAGATCTCTAAACAGTAGGTTGCTTGGCTGCTTTTAGTATCATTTAGTATCTGTGTAAATTAATCTTGGCTAAGATAGGCAATTAACACTTAGTTATCTTGTTCCTGCATTATCGCTCTCTCACTACCAGGCTAGTGATGATTATGATTAACCAAGATCCTGTTCAAGCCAACAGGAAATTATACTTAGAGAAAGAGAAATCGGAACAGTATCATAATTAATTAATTTATAACTGGTCATTTCTATGGGCATGTGTTTCAATTCAATGAATTTCCTCAAGTAAATAACAAAGAAACTCATAATTCATGGTTTAACCTTACCCTCCTGTAACACACCCCCATTCTCATAGGAAATTAATGCTATTGTTTTAATCAAAGTCAATGTGTTTTAAAATCCCAAGAATTCTGCTATGTTCCCAATCCTGTTTTATTTCTATTCACTCATTACAGGTTCCACTGTTCCATTTTTTTAATGGAAGATAATTAAGTTCCCAGGTTCCTTTAACTATGTATTTCTCTTAAAAATACACATTTCTTACTTTAGATACCCAGCAAGGATCTTAAAGATATCTTGACGTGGCACAGAAACTCCCATGATCTGAGCCATCTGAAAGCTTTTTTTGTAGTTACTTTTTGAAGTTTGAAAAAGTGATGACTTCCTACACACTGGTGCATTGGCATAATACCCCCACGCCTGCAGATCCTAGTGCTATTGTTCCCTCTGCGTTTTGATGGGCTCCACACTCAGCAGCTCTCCAAGGATCCGTGACTGAGCTGAATGAAACCTTTGCTACTTGGCAGGAGTAGTAAGAACACATAAAACCTGCCAGCTGTCAAGGATGTAAATGGTGATTTTGTTTCACTTTTTAATGAATTAAACCAGGATTGAAATCTATCCAAAGACAGCATGTTTGGCCTTTTAAAGGAAGAAAAATGAAAGAGAGGGATGTTTTTCTCTCCTGGCAATGGTGTGCAGTGAGGTGTTGACGATTAGTGTGGGTAGTCAACACTCCAGGAAAGCTATCTAAAGGCTGTTTTTGTTTTTAGTTTCTTTTCCCTCTAATCAAATGCACTTCACTGGCCCAAGGCAAAGAGATATTCGCCATTTTATAGAAAAACTTCTATGCCTCTGACCTTTCTCAAAGGCAAAAACTAGACTGTTTCCATCTCTCAAATCATTCAGCAGGGTGGAGTGAGGAATGCCCTGAAAACTACACATCTTTAATTTGGGTTTTTGGTGGTGGTTTTTTTTTTTTTTCCCTCCCTTCCTTCCTTCCTTCCTTCCTTCCTTCCTTCCTTTATCCAAAACCAGCAGTGAGTGAATTTTTTATGCAACTTTGATTCACTGAACCACAGCAAGTACTTAACAGTAACAGAGAAAACGCAATTCCACATCTCTTAAATGCACTTAGAATTACATTATGTTGTTAACACTTACAGGGTATTTTGTGTACAACCTTTTAAGTTTTACCCAATCATGTATTTGCCTACATAAAAGAAAACGTACAAGTTTACTAGTGTCACTTGTGCCCAAACAGCAGGAACTTTAACTCTGTACTTTAGCTTTTTCTTTTTAATATGAAAACACTATGGTGACAAGTTGGCCAAAAGCACAAGAAAACTTATGATTTATTGTCATCCAATCCTCATTTGCATTTTTCTCAAGGATGTAATGTTATAGACTTGGTATGCCCTCATTTTCTATCCTCAAGCATAAATATTTTTAAGATCTTTAGGGTTTCTTACCCTGTTTGTCTCTGGAATTTTTATCAACTCTCACTGTATTGAAGAAGATAATGTCCCTTGTCTCTACATTGTGACTCATTTTATGAATCATTAAGGTCAACTCAACTCTTACCAACAGCAGGTCATCCTCTGTGGTCCAGCATCACATGCTCTATGTGAGAGAGTGGATAAAACAGGATGGGCTTTTACTTTCATTGATAAAGAACATTTCCACTAGCCTTGAGCATGTGTATTAAGCATGCCTTTGAACAGGCCTTTAGCCTAGAGCGTCTAGAGATCAAGTAGTAAGGGCCCTCTAAGAAGGAACAAGAGCACTGCCTCCTGGAAAACTGATCAGAACCAACGAAAACCATCTTGATGGCAAGCCTTACCTGTATCCTCTCAATGCAACAATCAAGGCTCAGCAGTGCAACAGACCAAGCTCTCTTGTAACCAACCACTTATGAATCCGGATGAAGACTCACTTAAATGGTCCATCACCTTTGCTTGTGAAACTGGGGGGTATTTGCTTCATGAGCCTCATGATTGCCTGTGGTTGGAGAGAAAGTCTTCATAGAGGCGGCTCTCTCAGATATGCCTTGGAGGAATAAATCCTCATGCTTTACACTGATCACCTCTGAGCTACTCATCATAGCTTAAAACTCTTTACTTTCCTTTAATTATTATATATCACACATAGAATAGTGAGCTAGACATTGCTTATATTAATTTCAAATTAAAAGACAATCTCCCTTCAGACTTAATGCTGATAATTTTCCAGAAATTATAAAAGACTTATATACCCTTAAAGTCAAGAAGCACATGACTCCAAACATAATAGAATGCACCCAAACATCATAATCAAATACCAGCAGAAAAACGAAGAGTAGAACTTAAGGGCAGCTCGAAAAAGGGAGATGGACAGCTAAGGAACCTCTGCAAGTTTACTGGCACAGATCTTCTCCAAAGGAACTTCTAGACTAGACTCTAGAATGTAGATAATGGACTGAAGGAAGCAGGCGAACAATGCTAAAAGACTAAGACCAAAAAAAGCAATGATGAGAAGATAAAATGTTAAGTATGTGGGAAATCTAAACAAACGTATTGATGATGTAAAATAATCCATTCTCTTTTGAGGATCAAAAACAGAACTAAAGCAAAAGTCAAAAGTAGCATTTAATTATTCTAAGATTCTTGTATTGTTTGGGAGGATGGTAAAGATGTTGATCAGCTTAAGATTTTGTTAACAACATTTGTTACATTTTATAAGCTGGATCAGTCAATTTACACTAAAACACACAGCAGTTAACAAATTGACCACAAAGGATTAGTTTTGTCTCATTTATATCTTTCATGGGTTGAATATGGCTCTGCCACACATCCTTTTCTTTCCAAATCAAGGCCAAAGGAGCCTTCATTACTTAAGATATGCCAGAAGGAAAAAAAAAATTGTCAGATACACACCTTGGCAATTGAAGTTTTTGATTAGCAAATCGTATACTGAAGACTGTCTATGGGGGAAAAATAATCCACCTGGTAAAGAAATGGTAAAGAGTGACAAGAAGCATTTAAAAATAATAGTCTGCCCCAAAAGGCAATAACTAAAACAGAAAGAAAGTGAATAACTTCTAAATGTATGAGGGAGGGAAATCAAAATGAGAGAAACTAAACACATTAATCTACTCAAGAGGCTGCAAGGGGGAAAAAGCAGTCATGGACACAGTGAGACACGTGGAAACTATAAAATGAGACAATACATTCAAATATATAAATGATTACAGCAAATGTAAACAAACTAAGCTTTTCAGTGGAAAGACAAAAACATCTTTCAGAATGACCCTTTTTAAAAAAAATCAGTCTATATATCCTTTTCAATGCAACTTAAAGAAGTTTGAAAGATTTAAAATATATGTACCTAAAATGTGGAAAGTAAAAGAAGGAAAAGACATAGGCAAATATTAACAACAAAGAACCTATGTAGTATGTAGTTATTTTAATGAAAAAAAATTTAAGAAAAAAAATTATGACTAGTTATAAACTTCATTACATAATGAAAAAGGGTTCAATTCATCAGTAAGATATAAACATTCTAAATTTTATTCTCTCAATCAGGTAGCTTCAAGATGAATATAAATTTACTTATGAATATAAGTAAATAATATAATTAATATAAGATACACTTGCTCTATAAATACATATTTATATATAAATATACAATATATATCTACTCTATACATCTTGAAGGCAGACCCAAGAGAAGAAATTAACTGATCTCCCAACTTGCAGAGAGATTTTAATACAATTGTGTCACTATTTATAAGGAACCTCCCTCCCCCCCAAAAAAAAAAACTCCTAAAAGAAAGTGAAAATAATGTTTCAATTAGGAAATTAGTTTGCCCTGAGGAAAAAATACCCCTGAAACATAGGGTTAAACAAACAAAAATTCCAAAAATTAATTCTTGCCTAACTAACCATCTTTTAAAAACTTTTGCCTCTCAGTTTAAAGAGTGATGAAACAATATACATAACAAACATTTTGCCTTACAAATGGAGAATATAGTCGTTCAAGCAAGCAGGCAGCATTAAAAAAAATTAATCATGACTAGCCTATAAAACAAGTTTCAATTAGTTTTTTAAAAAATGCCTAGTATACAAACAAATTCTTTGCCTAAACATAAATAAGGTAGAAACAAATGTATATAACTTTTTAAAAATCATAATAAAATAATAAGGAAAAGAAAATTTCTAAATAACTCAAGGGATAAGAAATAGATTATTACGGGAATGAGAAAATCCTTGGAAATTTTAAATAATGTAAAAATATAAATCACATTAATTGTATAGTATATATATTTTCTTTGGTTTTACAGATTTCATTGTTTCCAACCCTTTATTGCATTTCTTTTGACATTTATTTATTCTAGCATATATTATAGGATAGTAATCCATTTCTCCTCCAAACTGTTGACCAACTTTCTAGTCAAAATTTATTGAGTAATCTATTTTCCCTCTGTAGTTTTTATCATATTGCAACCCTTGTATGCATTTCATTTTGTTTCAGAATAATCAGTTATTTTCCATTGGTTTATCATATCACATGTTTTATAAATTTTAATTTTATAATATTTTAATAAATCACAGGGAGTGTTCCTTTTATTGTTTTCTTTTTAATGAAAAACAATCACTCTTACCGCTAGTTTCCAACTGTTGATATCTTTATAAATTATCTATGAATATTTTAGTTACTCATTTTTAAGCTAAATATTAGATGCGCCCATACTAGGTTTTTCCTTCACACTTTACACATAGTATTGTTGTCTCTCTTAAGCTCCTACTGGGCAAACTTTACCTACAGTTGCAGTTCTTGGAGCTTCCAGTAACTACTCCCTTCTCTGCACTTTCAGGTGTAAAGATAGTAATGGCTTCCTGCTGGGGCTGACCTGGGCTTTTTCACTCCCTCCCTCGTTTCTCTTTAACCCGTCCACAAGTTTATAAATGGCTCCTTCATTAAACATTATTCTCTCTACCCCATTAAGTGTGCCAGGTTTTTCCTTCCAGATCTCTAACATAGACACATGTAATTATAAGCCCTATTTCGTTTAGAAAAAGTGATGCTTACAAAGGTGAAGTCATTTTCTAAGCTTGCACAGCAGGTAAAGGAGTTAAAATCTGATGTGAACCTATTTTCAAATGCCAATATCCAAAGAACTCACCATGTGGGGTGGGAAAGATGATAGTAGGTCTATTAAAAAGAATATTGCAAAATATGTTTTTGCAATATTTTAGAACAAGCAATGACTATTAAGAAAGTATCATATTAGTATTAAGGGCTCTCGCTGTCTGGCAACAGCAATATTTTTCTGAGAGCTCACTATAGCACAACAAGATCTGGGACATTTTAATGGTGAGATTTAGTACAAGAGGCAGATATCAGAAATAGCAGGTTTCAAAATGTGAACTTCACTGGGAGTGAATGTCCACAAAGAAAGCCCAAGAGTTTACTGCCTGTTAGCCTTCTTTCCAATTCCCATAAATCCAGAGTGAAATTGCCCAAATCCCAATGTCACAATAGAAGCAGAGGGAAACATGTGGTGGTAGAGGGGAGAAGATGGGTATTCTCCCGCTTAAGAGTTGGCTAGTTTTCTGGAAAATCACAATAAATTTGCCAAACTTAAGCTGAACTTGGTCAGCTCCCTGAGCCTTTCATCTGTAATTAATAAGAAGTTCTCACCATTACTGTATGGCTCACATGTATCAATCCCTCTTTTTTGTGTGTGTGGTTCTATGATATAAACCACAGACTTTCACAAGTGCATAGAAAATTCAATAGATCCTTAAAAAAATGTTCTGATTTTGTTTGGCATATAGATTTTGCAGTCCAGAGTTAGACAAAACTGAAATTTCAAAGGTCACCTGCCTAAGAACCCAAAATCCACAAGAACCCAAAATCGCTGGATCAATTCAACCAAGGTTATCCAACTTGAAACTACCAAACACACAGCCCTGGTTATGGCCCTGCACTTCACCTGTACTGATATTAAAGATCACTCTTTTCCCTAGCTTTATTGAGATATAATTAATATGTAGCACTCTGTATGTTTAAGATGTACAACACACGATGATTTGGAACACATATGTACGGCAAAATGATTACCATAATAAGGTTAGTTAACACATCCATCACCTCACACCTTTTTAGTTGTTGTTACTGTGAGATCCTTTAAGATTTACTCTCTTAGCAACTTTCAAGTATACGATATAGTTAAATAGAGTCACCATGCAGTATATGAGATCCCCAGAATGTATTCATTTTATAACAAAGCTTGTACGCTTTGACAAATATCTCCCCATTTCTCTCACCACCCAGATCCTGGAAACCTCCATTTTACTCTCTGTTTCTATAAATTCATCTTTTTTAGATTCCATAAATAAGTGAAACCACATGGTATTTGTCTTTCTCTGACTTATTTTACTTAGTCTAATGCCCTTAAGGTTCAACCATGTTGCCACGAATGACAGAATTTTCTTATTTTTCATGCCTAAATGATATTTATATGGCATATTTTCTTTATTGATTCATCCGTTGATGGACACTTAGATTGTTTCCACTTCTTGGCTACTGTAAATAATGCTGTAATGAACATGGGGGTGCAGATATCTCTTCAAAATAATGATTTCATTTTCTTCAGCTATATACCCAGAAGTGGGATTGCTGGATCATAAGGTAGTTCTATTTGTAATTTTTTTTAGGAACCTCCATATTGTTTTCCATAATGGCTGTATCAATTTACTATACCACCAATTACTACACCAGGGTTCCCTTTTCTCCACATCATCACCAACACTTATTTCTCATCATTTTAAAAATAGCTATTCTATCAGGTGTGAGGTAATATCTCATTGTAGTTTTGTTTCTAATGGTTTAATCAATTCAGTTCTTCACAGTAGTATTATTGAATTAATTTTACATATGAGGAAACTAAGGGGCAGAGAGATTTATTAACTTACACAAGATCACAGAGATGGAAGATATCAGAATTAGCAGAGGTGGTATAGTTTGGTTCCAAATCCTGCATTTCTTGGGAGGCAGTTCTCCATGGTTCTCTTATATGTTGCTCCACATCTTGTGAACAGAGGCACTGGATGCTTTTGTCCCAGACTATCTTCTCAAGAATGTTTGCACAGTAAACAGCTTTGGAAATTGAGACTGTGAATCTCTCCCAGACCGAGGGAAGATTTCTCTACTGTCCAGGATAATAAAGACAGCATCTTCCTTCATAGAAAAGTGCAGATTTTTCCTGCAGCTAATTATAAAAGATTTGAGTTTTCTGAGCTTGGGATTCATAAGCTGTGGTGCAAATCCGCTGTGTGTGCAGCATCCATACCAACCTCTTCTCACTGCCTCCATGAACCTGGTTCATTACATTCCACTAGGAGCGCTTGTTGCTTTTCTCCCAAGATCTATGGACTTTCTGTCTTACTGCAAATAAAGGAATTATCTTTCCCTGGAATATAGTATCCTACTTGCCCTTTTGCCAAGTTACTCCTCCCATCTACTTTTCTTCCACTCCCTCTTTTTCTTACTTGGTGCCAATCACACTGAGACTCTTGTTTCTCAAATGTGCCAATATTCCCCCAATTTAGTGCCTCTGAAATTTTTCCCCTGTATTTAGATGACTCTCTCATTAAGTATTTCCATGGCTCCTTCCTCACTTCTTGCATGCCTCTACTGAAAGAATCCTTCCTCAGAGAGGCCTTGTTTGACCATCCCAAATATCCTCTTCCAGTATCACTCTCTGTCCCCGAGCCTACTTTATGATTCTTAATAGCACTGATCATTACATGATAAGGTCATGTTTGCTTGTTATCTGTCCCCTCCACTAGAATATAAGCTCTGTGAGAAGAGGAATTGCTCTCACTACAAGGATCTAGACCCTTACCTACAGCATAGTAGTGGTCCAGATAATATTTGTTGAAGAAATGAATAAGAGACTGAAGTAAACTTTTGAAATAAGACCATTTCTCCAAATCCAATTTGGTTGACCCTATATCATATATAAATAAAATGTGTAAGAAATTATATTTTTATGCTGATAGACCCTTTACTTTCCCAAAATACATGCCTAAAGTGTAAAAAAAAAACCAGCTTTACAATCTGGATGTTTTCCTCTCTCAAAGTGCATTCTGTAACTCATATTCCCTTGGCATTTGCCTCTCTTATTTTTTCATGATTTAATATGTTAATTAGACTGAAGACTTCTGAAGTGGTATAGAAAGGAATCACCAGATGATAAGGATGCAATTTATAAATATAATCTCTTCCTTTAGGAAGTCAATACAGAAGAGAAACTAATGGTATGGATCACATGGAGATGGACATTTTTATATGGAATGGAAGTAAAATCAAAGCAGATCATGTTGGTGATTCTGTGTTTTGAGTATGTCTACATAGATTTGATATAAACAGAAGGGCAGAACTTTATTGAAAAGTGACTCCCCCCAAAATGTCCTGGTTATTTCTGGCAAAAAGGATCTAAGAGCTGCTACTCTTCGCTTGAAATTAGTAAAGTCTTGTATCTCTCCTTCTCTCCTTAGCTCTCACATCCAATTTGTTTATAATGTCAGTAAATCAAAAACTTTTACCAAACCAAAGGTGTTTTACCTCTAGTCCTGACAAACTTTGGACCTTCATAAGTCTGTTCTGAATACTCAAATCCCATAGCACTCTCAAATGACTCCAGCGTTCTTTCTTCCTTCCTGGGCTGTTTTGTTGTAATAGCCTATTGATATGTCATATACTTTGCTTCTATTTGGCATCTGCCAACTTTGTTTCATACAAAGTACAGTTCAGAAGTAGAAGTCTGAAAAGTACCAGTGCATACATTTAATGTGTGCGTACCTTGCCTTTAAATGATCTCATAAGTAGTAATGCTGATGCACTCCTCTGTCTTATGTCTTAAAAGCTTGCCTGAAGTCAAATTTTTATGAAAATAAAATCTCTCTCTTTTTAGCATCACAGTATTTTAAATAATATTCCTTTGGCTTTTTTTTTTTTAAAGGTGAAGCCTAAAGACAGAAAAGTATATACTCTTCCTTCTAGTTAAGGTAAATTTAAATGTTTTTTTGGAAAAAGAAGAATAAGAGTTTCAAAATATAAAGTAAAAGTCACTATACATATATATGTATATATATATATATATATGTGTGTGTGTGTGTGTGTGTGTGTGTATATATATATATACACACACACACATATATATGTATATATATGTAGCACTTGTGTCAAAAATAGCCAAGGAAGAAAACACAAAGAGGAATTGTCTTGTTGAGCCACAAAACAATACTTTGAAGTGTTCTCTTTGAATCATCTTCCAAGTATCATGAATGATTGTTAAAAGCTAGACGAGCGTGGGAAGAGGAATGAAGCAATATACTTACAACTATAGTAAGGTAGTCAAGATATAGGGTGTGTGTGTGTGTGTGTGTGTGTGTGTGTGTGTTTAAAACATTTTAAAAAGAGAAGGATGATGTAGTAGTTACACAGAAGAATAGGAGTCAGAGCCCTCAGGCTGCATTCGCATCTGACTTGTCAATGAACCTGGAAGGTGTGTTTAGCAAGTGACACTACTCTTCCACCCTGAGCAAATAATGCTGATAGACCCATAGGAATGAATCAGGAAAAAAAATAAAATAAAATAAAAATAATAAAACCTACATATAAATATATCTTGCAACTGTAACAGAAATAAATCAAGAAGACATTTGCTAAAGAGGATAAGAAACTTATCCTCTCTCTCATTAGGCTGCCTATTGTAAAAATGCTTTCTTTTTCAAGTCTTACTAAAAATATTTTAAAGAAGTTACTGCTCTGGAGAGATTCAAGAAGGCAAAGAAGATAAACACTGCGCCTGCTTCCTTTCGTGAACACATTAAAAATGACAACTAAGTTATAGAACAATCAACCTCAAGAACCATCTGAAGTCTGGCTAAACAGAAGTTTTATAACTAAGAACGTGAAGATGAAGCTACATCAAGACTGGTAGGAGGCGCAGAGGCACTAAAGGGCCTGGCCCCACACCTCCCTATGGTGGTTTGAGAATCAGGAGACATATCTCAGCCACGGAGGTTCCCCCCAGAGGAGTGAAGGACCCCAGCCCAACACCAGACACACAGCGTTAGCCTGGAGTACTGTTCTGGGAAGAGGAGCCCCCACAACACCTGGCTGTTAAAAATAATGGGGGCTCCAACATCCTGGTGGGATGGAAGACTGTGAGAAATCCAGACATCCTTTCAAACGACCCGCACACAGACTCATTCACCCACAGGCACTCACCCTGGGCTCCAGCAGAGGGACGGTGGCTTAGGGGGCATCAGAGGCACACAGGGAGGCAGACTGAGGTGTGTGGCTCAAGCGAGGGCTGGAGGACAGTCGCCATTTTCCCCACTGGCTCCTGTGGAGCCGGCAGGTAGACACCATCTTTTCTGTGTTGAACCCTCCTCAACACATGTAAATCTGAATCTGATTGACCTGGTGAGCTCCAATAGGAACCCACCCCACCCACTCCCCAAAAGCCCGAGGCACTTTCTTGGCTAGCAGCCAGCCCTGCACACATTGTACTCTTTCTCGGAAAACTATCAGAGTCCGTGGGCCCCAGCAACTGGCCTCGGGGTGCTCCAAGACTTTTGTTGAGTAGCTCCAGGCTCAGCACTGGCACCAAACCAGAATCTACTTTAACCTGGTGACCACAATGCTTCCCACTCTAGTGACTCCTTCAGACCCTGCTTCAACCAACTTGCTTAGCACCTGAGGCTTTATCAGTGGCTGAACCTTAAGGGAGCTGGTAGGTGGCAGCAGGCCTTGGGGTGTACTGGCTTTTTGAGGAGCTACACCAGGCCCAGTACTGATGGTAGATGTCCTCAGTTTGCAGCATGCCCTCTGCCTGCACCTCCAGGTTTAGCACAGGCAGTGAATAACCACGGGTCTCTTTGTAGCCCCTGCCAGGTAGTCCCCAATTAGTCACAAGCAGTGGGTGATGTGGACTTGCACTGGAGCCCATCCCAAGAGGCCCCAGAACAAATATACTTGGAGGTTGACTTCACACTACAATAGAGCACCACGCAATTAGCCCCACAAGCTGCACATGCAAAGGGTAGTCTCAACAGGCACCAGAGCCTGCTGGGGCGAATCCCACTCAGTGGGGTAAGCCTTCCACACAGCAGCCCATAAGCTGTGGACATGGCCAAACCCCACAGCCACTCAGCCCAAGGGTCAATGCCACCCACTGGTGTGCCAATAGCAATCAAGGCTCAACTCTAACAGGAAGACACACACAACTCACACAAGGGACACTCCTGGAGCACCTGGAGCAGGTGATCAGGGAGACTGTGCCGGGCCCCACAGGGCACCTTCTACATAAGGCCACCCGGCCAAGACCAGGAGACATAGAGGATCTACCCAATACATAGAAACAAACACAGAGAGGCAGCCAAAATGAGGAAACAAAGAAATGTGTCCCAAGAACAGGAGAAAACTCCAGAAAAAGAATTAAATGAAATGGAGGCAAGCAACCTACCAGATACAGAGCATAGTGTCAGATGGTTGCTGGACTTACCAAGGTGATCACTTCTTTGGGTATATAAATGTTGAACTATGTTATACACCTGAAACTAATAAATATTGCATGTTAGGGGCATCCCAGTCAGGACACCCTCTCATTTCAAGAGCTGTAACTTTCTGCTCTAATAAAACTATTCTCTGCTACAAACTTAAAAAAATAAATAATAAAAATAAATAAATAAATAAATAAATAAATATTGCATGTTAGCTATATTTTTAATAAAAATCTTTTTAAAAGAATTAGTTACCTTCAGAGGTAGGGAAAATAACAATACAAATGTTCCTGTTATTGTTTTGTTTGGTATTATTTACTTCCTCTTGGAGAATTTAAAATATTGTGCTAGGAAAATTTAGCTAAATAAAATACTATTTAAAATTTTTAAAAATATATTTTAAAGAAGAGCTTGAATATTTGAATCTTGGATTGATTAAATGTCTTATTATAAAAATGCAGTCCATTATATTATTCTCATTTCATCCCAATGTCCTTTTGTCATTTAAAGACTGAACTGTGTATAATATGTCCTACAATCTCGAAGAGCCGTGTCTTCAGAATTTGCCAAGTCAATCTATTTTCTAAGACTTTTACTTATAATATTTGACTTTGGCTTAGACTTTTGGATGCTCCCTTTTAAAATAATGTCACAGAATTCACAAAAATACTGAATATAGTTAAATATTTTGTGTAACAGTTACAAGTCACCATATATATGCAGTCCCTCAGGGACCATCAGAATATCTACAGTGCAAATGCTTAGTCATAGTAAAGGCTTCTCAAAGCAGCCGAAAGTGGACCCTCAATAGAAGTTTATATCCCACTCTCTGCAATATCTTTTGGAGGACCTCAGTTGAAATAAACTTGTGTGGGTCAGTTGTCATTATCCCTCAGAGTGATTGTCTCTGAAGGAGGATTGAACTAGATCTGTTTCCCTGGCCAGTTTGGACTTTGAGGGGCATCTTCTGAGTGAGCTAAGATACTTTTGTGCACCCTGATTCCAGCACTAACGTAACAATGGCTATTTCTGTTAGGGGCACAACAAGGGACATTGACTGTTGCTGAAACAAGATCCACATTTCACTTTGGTCATTTTGTCCTGAGACAAAGTACAATTTTGTGAAAACAACAAAAATAAAATCAACAACAACAACAATAAAAATATTTTGAACATGTCACATACTTTGCTAGCTCATTTATGTGCATTACACAATTTAAAAACATTCTAGTTATTAAAACATTTATTCAACACACAATTCAACCAATACTTATTGAGGATCTTCTTTGGCCCATCACAACCCAATGAGACAATTACTACTGTTTTACTTTTATAGATGGAGATGATGAGGTTAAAGAATATAATATTTTGCACAAGGTCACATGTCAAGTAGATGAGCTCCTGATGCCTCAGACCAAAGGTAAAGTTCCGCACTGACTCCGTGATGCCATCTTTACCTGCTTAGCATGTTTTCCAAACCTCACCTAGCCCTCAGATGTACTTCTTATATTTTTTTGGAAGCAAGCCCATCCAAACATTCACGGTGACAATGTAGAAAGGTCAAGGTTTGAAATGTATTTTTTTTGCATACCATTTTTCTCAAGCCACTGTTTGCAAATTATTGCACAAGGAGCCAGGATATTCCCTGACTGCACCAGAAGCGATTTCTTAATAGATCCAGTTCCTACAATAACAGCCATAGGTCAGAAAATGAGGGAGTTATGGAATGAGTGGTTTGGGGTCTGTGTTTTTTGGCCTGGCACTGGTGAGAGTGTATAATCTGGAGAGATGTTAGCTTTCTAAACAAACATAACCTCTGGATGCATTATAGGAGGAAAGAAAGTTTAAACTTGTTCTCTTCATTAAACAGCTTTACCAAACTAGCATTTGTTGGGCTCAAAATGGGCATTAGTTCTGATGAGCAAAAATGATCACAGGCATGATGGAGCTACCAGGGTAACTTTAAGTCTTTTCTTTTCTCAATAATCAAATGGATGTTTCATTAAAAATGTGTCTCAGGCAGCTCATTTAAATATCAAATAAAATGTGGTAACCTTGTGGGTGGGTCTGTGAAAATGTCCTGGATTAGTGCTGAGTTTTGATGTGAAGGCTGGGTATCATCAGTATTCTTTTATTTGAAGACCTCTCTTGACCAGTGGGATAGTGGTAATTTACATGCCTCACTTCTTTAGATAAAAGTTCAAAAATTCATGAAGAAAAAAAAAACAAGAAATTACTGAAATAAGGAAAAGCTACCATTTGATTGATGGTGAACAGAGTCATAAAGGAATACTGTGAAGCAGGGTAGGTCCAAATTGTGACCTTTGTTAAAACATGTTACACTGTGGGAAAGAAACAAGAGGGGGAAAACACTTGTTTCATTTTTATTTTTATTCCATGTCAATTCATCATATTGTGAAAGGATATGAGAAAAAAAAATTATGTACTAACATAAACTACCTTTCATACTCAAGTGAATAATGCAGTCTATAACTAGGAAAAAAATTAGTTCTATGGAATAAAATAATTTATATACGAAAATATGTTAGCCAAAACCTAATTGTGATTCTCTAAATTTAGTAATATTTGTTTGAAAAAGATAAATAAGATGAGGATGTAAATATGTTCGTTACCATGTCCTTCACTCATTGCATTAAAATATATTGACAGTTCTCTGTGCTTTAAAAATATCAGGCTCTAAAATTATACCATTACTATGAAGTCAGTAGCCTAATAAAAGACAAAATGCAGAAAAACAGAGGAGTAATTTCGTTGCATTACAAAGTGGCATATTCTGTAGGAACACTGAGCAAAGAAATCAGAAGTGTTATGTGATCAGTACAGGGTTTTTTTGTTTTATTTTTTTTCTAGTATCGCAGAACATCTGATATTCCAGATACTGCTAAAGACTTAGATTTTCTCAGCTCACTTACGTAATTGAAATATTTATTAGAACTTGAAAAGATATGTCTGTTATTTTATAAGTAACCTATTTACTCATAACTTACTAATACAAAACTGAAACAAAGCAAGGTACAGAACCACTTTTTAGAGCTGAAAGAGAAAATAAAGTGTCAAAAGATCTTAGAACAGATTTCTGCTACAAATTCTATCTGCATTCCTAAAAAAAGCTTCACTGTACAAAATCCTGCACTAAAGCGAGTTAACACGGTTAATGTGTATAAATGGAGTTGGAAACAAACCAGTCCAATCTTTGAAACTGTGTAATCCAACCATTAAAGAACAATCTCAATAATACTAGCACAGATCAATCTCCACAGACATGCCCAACCAGAATCAATGTTCACCGCTGATTCTTGCATCTTTAAACCCTGGGTTTGTGCTATTTCCTTCTAGATGTAGATACTGGTGAGAATTTCATTGAGACCAATTACTAAAACTAAAAATCTAATCGAAGAGGTAAATTTCTATATCATTTGATACTTTAAAATCTAGGGAATATCTTCACAGCTTCTCCGTCTATACTGTCAGCTTCCCTTGATAAGTTAATTCTTCAAAGTGTAGCAGTTTTCAAGCATATTCAACAAACACACATTGTTATATAACAGAACAGTTCAGTGTGATGTGTTGGAAAGGGACAAGATCTATTTCACACAAGCTGACCAAAGTAAATGGAATTAGTTTCTGTTTTGTTTAAAATCAACTTTGTTAATGTAAATTTGCCATACAATTAAACTCATATATTTTAAGTCAGTGAGATTTGACAAATGTATTACACTTGAGTCATCGCCACTCCCATCAAGGTCCTTTTAATCCTGTGACTTTTGAGTCCTTTAAGCTTTTGAAGGTGGTACTAGTCTCTGGCATTCTCTCCTGAAATGAGCTATCGATTTTGATTTATTACCTTGGTGAGGGAAGAGGAGTTCCTTCAGGGGCTTCATCTTGGTCTCTCTGTTACAATCACTCTTTCTCTATAGGGCAAGGGACTAATAAAAGGGTTCTGCCAAGAGCTAAGTGCATCCATCCCAATTATTCATTCAAAAACCAGGGATGCCCAGCAAGTGGCTCTGTGAAGCCAACAGCTCCAATGTGAGATAGACTTGAGTAAAGATTTCATTTATTATACTACCTGGCCCTCATATATCCCTTCTCTAATAGGACTGCCATGACAGCACATTGAGGCAACACAGGGTATCATCAGACCCAACCTATCAGTCCTCAGAAAATGTAGGTATTCCCTTCGGTCCAGTGTATATTTACTAGAGTAAATGGCAATAGGTCCCTTTGTAAAAGGACTAACGTCTCTGCTGTATAGATTTGCCATGGTTTTGCAGGGTCCTTTCTTGTGGAATCTGACTTCTTTTTCAGTTGACAAGCTCTGAATCTAAGAACTAGCCCAGGTGTGGAAATTAGACAAACACTTTCCATTGGGGTGTATGACCTCAGTCCTCTACCTGCCCATTCTTCATCTTTTAATTATACTCCACTGTATATAGTTTAGCCTCTCCTGGGCCCCCTTGCAACCTTCCTGTCTTTAAGGTTGCTTCTGATAGCTTAGTGCTGCCACATGACTTCTGTTCTGTGATCCCATCATCCCATTACTGTTAGGGAGCACAGTTACAGCCTCCCCTGCTATCCATCTGCAGAACAAATACTGAAACAATGACCTCCTCACTAACACATTCAATTATTAACTTGACAAACCCCGTATCTCCCATGGCATCCAAGGCACATGGTCACCTCATAAATAAGCTGGTCTTGTGTAAGGGACACATTCTAACATGCCCATTCCTTTGAGCCTTTTAATCCTTTCTTCCCCAGCTTGGGACAGCAGTTCTGGCAGCTCTACTTCATTGAATGAGTCACCACTTTTTCCAAGTTTCTCAGAGCCATTCTAGTGTGTATTAGGGCACTTCGGGCACCATGAGTGGTTATCCTCTGGGGTCTTTGCCAGGGTGTTAAACTTTGAATTATGAGAAACTGTCTACATGTTGACCAAACCTCCCTTTTCTAGTTTTATGTTCTTTTTGCCTCTATTCAGGACACTCAGGAGGCACTTCCAGGGTACCTGACACCTAGTCCCACAGGTACTATGGCATCTGGGCTCTCTTCACTCTTGGCAGGCCCAGAACTTCCCAATTTGGGTATTGCTAATATGTGGCCTCAATTATCCATTTGGAGGCCCGGAGGAGAGATCGTGGTACATACTGGACATGGCAATCATCGTGGCACCTTCCTCAATTTGAAGCTTCCGCACAATCTTTGATCAAGGGGTCTCCCACTGAGGGAGATGGACCATTTGTGTATACACACACATACTCATCCACATATGAACATGAATATAAACATGTCATCGGGCAGATTTTTACCAGTGTAAGTCCCATTCCAATATAGGTACTAAGTGAATCTTTTATATACCCCAATACCACGGCTACTCCTCTGGGTTTCAGTAGGGTTGGCTTTTAATTGTCCTGGCCTCTGAAAGTGGCTGGCCATGTGGGCAGTTGAAATGCAATTCAGCAAGGTCTCACGTCACAAGGAAATAGTGATCAATTCTCCCACGATACATTTGAAAATCTTTTGCTAAAACAAAACCTCTATGCCTTGCCTTGCTCATGTCTTACCATTTGGACTTTCAAGAGCCTACTATGGGGGAAAATGTGCTTTAAAAATGTGCCTTTCACATTTCTACTATGACAAGTCTAACAATGTGCTTGTTTCTGATTCGCAGGGTCATACAGAAATGTAAAAATAATACAAAAATGAATATTTCAAGATATTACCTCATTATATGTGTATGTGTGCACACAAATGTGCCCACATGCCTGTGTGAAATATTATTTATCTCATAAATAACCTAAGTTTATTGCAAAATTCTGAAAGTAGGGAGAAAAAATGTTAAGGATATTACCAAAATGCAAACACCTCCCAGATAAATGTACTGAATTAATTATCTTCTTAACATGCTCCAAGCTGAAGTCTGTCTTTCAAACAAAGCAACATCAGGATGTTCCGGCCACAATTACCTCATTCTCTGATCCACGCTCTTTCTCCCAGTCAGACTTTCTTGCACCGTATGAATCTCTGAATCACTTCTCAATAGCTACACATTCCAGAGGTAGGATTTGCAAAATAAAATAGCATGAATTATTTTTGGTATGTCTTTAAACATTATAATGTGAACATTTTCAGCTGATGACTGTATATACATTCATATAGAGAGCTGCACGTGAAATCATTTCCCAAAGTCTTGGAAGTAGTTCATCAGATTAACTGACACTTATTTAGAATAGTAGTCTTTAAAGTGAGGGGTGCACAAGATATAATCCACTGGGGTACCAGAATTATAAGAAAGTACTGAAGCGTTCTAACACTTAGCATATGATCGATGCTGGCGTCCTCACTCTGTCCGCATGCCAGATACTTACACATCCCACTGGAGGGAAGACTAGGGGATCCATAACCCACAGAGGTAGATAGAAGCCCTTTTCTGCATTCTTCACTTTCAGAGTATTTTAGTTTATGAGACTCCTGTTAAATAGATTTTTCAGGCTCACCTATTTAAAACAATACAGTTCCAGATGGATCAGATGAAAAGTAGCAATAAAAATCCCTTCTTTTTTAACCAAATAGAGGTTCACTGCTTTTCTAAACTCTTTTTTTCCTCAGCCCTCCAGTGCATACCTTTAGGTTAATCACACTCCTCTGTTTCTGACACAATTGTCACCGGTCCATAAATGACCCCTCTCTTGTACTCTTTATTTACCTGTTTATCTCCATGACCTACCATCTACCACAAACAGCTATTCTAATGCTTTTAAAGCAGATTCTTTTGTAAATACTATTATAACATATGTATTACTATTTTTGTTCATATATTTTAACTCAAATAACTATTAATATGCACATATTTTATTGTTGTTACTTATTTTATTAATCACTGTGCTTTTAAGAAATGTGTATGTTTGTGCCTATTTCTATACAAAGTCTGACTATTAAGTTTGTGAACTTGCCACAGTGCACTGCCTTTGGCAGCACTGTACAAATAGCTTGGTCAGGTTTCATTACCTTGGTATATCAGTGTCTCACAGCTTGTTTGTGTCGACGTGTGGCCGTGACTTGCTGAGTGGCGTTCATTATTGTTGTTGCATCTTTTTGTGTGCCATGACGAGAATGTCTGAGTTTGAATTAGAGCAAAGAACAAACATTAATTTTCTTGTTAAACTTGGCAAGAGTGGAAGTGAAATCAGGGACATGTTAGTCCAAGTTTATGGGGATAATACCATGAAGAAAATGACAGTGTACAAATGGATTAAACGTTATTCTGAGGGGAGAGAATGCATTATTGATGAGGAGAGGTCAGGACGGACAGAGCAGACAAAAACACTGCAAAAATTCATCAAATTGTGCATCAAAATCATCAGCTGACTGTGAGAAGCATAGCAGGCCATGTAAACATCAATAGAGAAACAGAAAAATTTTAACTGAAAAATCTTGACATGAGAAAGGCGTGTGCAAAAATGGTCCTGAAGGAGCTCACTGATAAACAAAAGCAAAGGAGACTCAAAGTTTGCCAAGACCTTTTGCAGAGAAAAGACGATGTCTTGGGTCATGTTATCACTGGTAATGAAACATGGGTGTGTCAATACGACCCTGAAATAAAGTGTCAAAGTGCACAGTGGAAGTCAGCCAATTCTCCACGACCAAAAATGTTATGTCAGTCCAAATCAAGAGTCAAAAGGATGTTGCTAACCTTTTTTGACATCAGATGAATTATTCATTATGAATTTGTACCAACTGGACAGTTAACCAGGTTTACTATTTGGAAGTGCTGGAAAGGCTGCGTGAAAGAGTTAGATAACCTGAACCTTTCACCAACAATTCATGGCTCTTGCATCACGACAATGCACCAGCTCACACGGCACTGTCTATGAGGGAGTTTTTAGCCAGTAAACAAATAAGTGTATTGGAACACCCTCTCTACTCACCTGATCTGGTCCCCAATGACTTCTTTCTTTACCCAAAGATAAAGGAAATATTGAAAGGAAGACATGTTGATGACATTCAGGACATAAAGGGCAATACAATGACAGCTCTGATGGCCATTCCAGAAAAAGAGTTCCAAAATTGCTTTGAAGGGTGGACTAGGCACTGGCATCGGTGCATAGCTTCTCAAGGGGAGTACCTCAAAGGTGACTGTAGCGATATTCAGCAATAGGTGTGTAGCACTTTTTCTAGGATGAGTTCACGAAGACAATTGTCAGACCTTTTACATATATGTATCTATATACATACATACATATATGTATATATAATGTGTGTATGTGTCTTAAAGAAAATACCTAAAATAGATTTCCATTATCCACTCAATTTTTAAGTTATAATTATTTCAAATTTATAATATCATACACATATATAGAATTATACAAATTTTCAAATAAATTATATTGTCATTTAATTTGATTAGTATCCTTGCTTGTTAAACACCTGGAAGCTAACTGGTATGCCAAATAAAATTTTTTAAAAATGGGTTTGTTAATTCTCATCTGATGACCTTTCTATCAAACCATATTGCTTTATTCAGCTTCTGTGTTTTATAAATGCCATGAATTTTTAGAATGGGCCAGTCTAAAAGACATTGATTCAGAAACCTTCATTTTGCTTTAAAGTTTTATCCACTGTAGTCTCCCTTTCTCATAAAAATCTATAATCATACATAGCAATGGATTTTATTTTTAAAAACTTTTTTTGAGAAAATTACTTTTAATAACATAAGTACAATTATAATTCATTAAAACAGCAGTGTTTTGAAAAGCTTTCATATGAATGTCTATATTATTGATAATGCTAAAAGTCCTCATTTTTAAAAAAAGGCTACCGTGTGCTTTTAATAGAAAGTATCTTAATGATTTTAATAGAAAGATAGACAAGAAGTTGTCTCTCTTTTGACATATCTTTGACTAGACAATATTTTTATTGGAGAAAAAACTAAGTTTTTAAGAAAGCAGTACCTAGATTTAAAAATGAGTCAAATGTCTTATTTGTAGATATGTTCCCTCTATTTTAAGATGGAATTATAGAAGTAGACACTGATGTCCCTTAACAAATAAGAAAAATTACATTTTGAGAATTTAATTCTCATTAATAAATAATTTTAATTCTAAGTGGGAAAGGGCTCTCTTTTCCAAGGTCAAATGTGGTGCTAAGGAATAACTATTCGTCCTGCTGCTCTGTGCTGAGGTTCAAAAGATTATCAAGTGGCTTTTCCCAATCTATGGAAAGCAAAGGATTTTTGCCTCAATTAACTGGTACTTTTCCAATATATTTGTATAGGGGATTTAGGCATTGAAGTTCTTAACTCAGATTAATAGGTGTGACTAGATTTCCATTTATCAATGAAAAATGCACCTTTTCAGCTGTCTAAACAGTGATGCACAGGGCTTTGATCTTCTGTTAGAGTAGAGTGACACAAAAAGTGTCGTGGTTAGTCACTTTAATTTATTATGTTTCTGCTTTAAGCAGTCCTGCAAACACAGAATTGTCCATTTATCCCCCTTGAGACAGATTACATCCCTTGTGATTACTCAGAGCGGCCACTAAAGGTCACTCTTACTCCATTTTCTCAACCCAGTTTTGAAACCTGAGCCCAGGTATCAAAACCTATGCCACCCCCATCTTTGCACTAGCAAAGGATGCACTTGGGATGAAATGTTTTAGAGGCTAAGAAGTTCTAGTTAGCACACTCGTCTATTTCAGGAAGAAACAAAACCTGCTGTGTACATAAGAGGTTTGAAACAGAAATTGTGTTACATCCCTGCACTGATGCATTTCCAGGAAAGTTACTAACATTCATAAAAAGTTCATTTTAAAGTGAATACAGGGCATATATGATATGCAATTCAGTGATTATATTCTGGCCAAGAATGAAAATGTTTTCTTTTAAAAAGAAATAATTCATTTTTAGGAAACACATTTAAGACCTCAATTGCTTAATGAGTTAATAAGTTATAACTGATTTTATTTGAAGATGGAGGAGGGATGTTTGAAAATAGCACTCGCCAAGAATTCAATAGCTTAAATCATCTGTGAACGTAAAGGCATTACACATAAGAGCCACTTCCTTATTTACACATAAGTGTTTGGGGTATTTTGAAAATGCTCATCTTTAAAATTTTTTGATTTCTTAGGTAAGGAAAAGACCATATTATTTTGCATGATTTACAGGGGATACTTCATATAGCCAGAACAGATGCTTAATCTCACTAATAAATAGGGAAACATAAATTAAAACAACTAAACTATTATTAACTTTAGAAATGGCAAAATATTTAAATGGGAAAATATCAAGTATTAATATTGTAGAAAATAAAGTACATTACATTTTTCTAAGATTGTAAATGAGTACTGACATTTGGCCATAGCTCGTAAAAAAAGAATGTGAATTATTTTGGACCTAACAATTTACTTCTAGGAAAATACTTACCTTAGGGAAACATTCATTTGTTCGAAGAAGTATGTACAATAAGTTACAGTAAAAAAAGTAGAATGATGCGAGTATTTACTGGCTTGTTTGCTAAAGAACATTATAAAACTTCCACACTGGATATGAATAAGATGTTAAAGCAGAAGTTAATTTATAAAGAAAATTGAGTCATTTTCATATTTATGTTTACTCTCATGGTGCCATTTAAGAGAGTTTTGCTATTAATTACAAATGGAAATATTGATAAATATATCAATAATTATATACCACAATCTGACTCCTAGAATGTACATTGCTACCTTTTCTGTTCACTATGCCCCAAGTAAAAGATCTTGTTCATAAACTTCTCTGACACCAGTATTTACTGTCTGTCCCCAAACGAAAATCAGACAGTTGAAAACAAGAGCTTTCTTTCCAAAGCGACATATAATGTATGTGTAAAAAAGCAATCTAATTCCTCACACATCTCTCCACAAGTAAATACCAAATAACTAAAATGACAAAGGTTCACCGAATTTCAGAACATCAATAATTTGTACCTTGACCAATACTTTAGAATTTTACTTGCCTTCTCTATGCAGTTAAGCTTAATAGAGAGTATTATTCCAAACTTTCTTTTGCACAAAGGTTTCAATTCAAAAATTTAAAGATCTTTTCTTTTCTTAACAGGTACTATTATACTAAATATTTTCAAAGCAGTCAGTTCAATATTTAAGGAAATAATTGTTTCTATTTCATAATAATACCTAGAATACCCATATCAAATTTAAGGTTTCTAAGATTAGCAAAACTTCCAAAAATGCCCAATCTCTACTCTTTATTATGACTTTCTTTACCCAGTCTCTTATCTCCTTTCCCCATAGCAAAATAATTTTATGATCCTGAGCAAAGGGTGTCATTCTATTAATGGCATTCTTTATTAATGACATCGATGATGTCATTTTATTAATGACATTGCCTGTATCTCAAACTTTCTATCCTACTGATCAAGGCAACATTTAAAATAAATGTAATAGTGTTTGAACCAATCAGAAATATGACAAAATGGAATACGCTTGGGTGAAAATGACTTTTTTTTAGAATAGAAACTATCATGAGATTTATCTTTGTAAAATCCTTACTAATTGTACAAAGGGCTGCGAATATTAGTGGAAACCGAATAGAGGATCTATATAAAAGCCCACATATTAAGGTCCTCTGCTTTATAAAAAAGGCAACTCTGGTCTTAAAAAAAATGTGCTTTAGCCATTGGATATTTATATAAAGCATCTTGAAATTTACCTCATGCCATACACAAGAGTCAATTCCAGATGTACAGAAGATGTAAATGTGAAAAGGCAAACAATAAAGCTTCTAGGGTGGTGTTGTCCAATACAGTAGCCACTAGCCATCAATTGTTGGAAAACAATTTAAAAAGTCAATTCTTCAGTCATACTAATGGCATTTCAAGTGTTCAGAAAGTGTATATAGCTAGTAACTGCTAGTAACTTCTAGGGCAGTGCCGTCTAAAATACAGAAAGGTGCCCAAAAAATTGTATACACATTTTAAGAAAGGAAAAACTGTATGAAAATGGTAATACTCAATATATACTGATAACAAAAGATGAATACAAGTCACGTTTGACTTCTGCAATTATAAGAGGTGCTCAAAGTGGTTACCATCAGCGTAATTTTAATACAGTTTTTTTCCCTGTCTTAAAATGTGCATATATATTTTTTTTGCACCCTCTATATTTTCATCATTACCGAAAAAACTTGTATTGGGCAACAATTTGTCTAACAAGAGACAAAACGTGCTAATATAAAGGAAAAAATTATATACAAATTAAAATTAGAAACTTCTGTTCATATACTTTACTGTCATAAAACTATAAAAATGAGAAGAATTTTAGTGCCATCATTATATAAATGGACTTCATTAATTTAATGTAACAAATGAGGTGTTTTACATAAATTAATTTGCTATTATTCAATTTAACAATAGAAAGCTGTAGATTCAGGTTCAGGTCTATTTTCAATATTTCATGATTTGAATTTCACTAATACTAATTCCAACTGGTTCCTTCCCAAGGTTATACCATCTTATTAAATACCACCACCATTTATTTTATCTAGTTGCTAAATTAAAAATCTAGTGGCCATCCATGATTCCTCTTTTTCTCACACACATTTAATCCATTTCTGGATGTCTTTAAGAGTACCACCCACATTCACTCCCATGTTTATCTATCAATAGGAAATTTTTTGAAGTAACAGTCCAGACTTAAGGATTTAGCAAATTTGTTTTTCCCTCAGGCAGTCTCTTGATAGTTCTATAATGAAAAGCAAGAGAAGATGGTCAGAAGCCAAAATTTCAAACGTTTCAAACAGACATTTCGAAGTTCAGTTTGTGCCATATTGTTCTTACAATGCTAAATCTTTTACCACTCACTTGGAAGTGTATTTATTATGTTCAAAGGAGTTGCTCAGATGTCTGCTGTGTTGGTTTTCAGCAGTACAGAGAGGCTGAGATGAATAAAACTCATGGGAGAGCACATCAGGGACAAGCTGAGAAGACAGAGAGCCAAGCTGAACAAGAATCACACATGACTTTCTGATGGAACCCCAGAAAGATGCTCTATGTGGTGGGCTCACCTCCATGTGAAGGAGTATTGCACACCTGCGGCTGTGACTGAGCACCAGATTAACTCATCAAGATAGAACTGCAGCTGGCTTTGACTGCCACTAAGGATCTCATGTCACTGCTTGGCCTCAGGACAAAATTCTTTTACTCTGGTTTGCCATCTTCTCTTTTAAGGAGTAGCTTACAGTGAGTTATTCTTCACTTAATTATTTAATATCACTTGTTTAACAATAATAATAATAGTAATGGTAGCCAATACTGCTTATTATATACCAAGCACTGTTTAATATGCTTCACATGCATTGAACACCTTTCCCCGACAACTCTAGGTAGTAGGTACGGTAATTGTCCCATTTTATAGATATAGAAACAGAAACATAGGTAATAAGTAATTTGCCCCAGATTATACAGTTAGTGAGGGACAGAGCTGATTTAGGCACCTGACCTCAGAATCTGCCATCTTAATCATTATAGGGGTTTAAATGTAAATGCCTCAAAGCCAGGCAGGCAATAATAGGCATATGAATTGAACTGGCCAGGTCTACAGGCTAAAATGGGGAGTGTGGCAATCTCTCGCAAATCGGAAAGGGTTTGGCCAACTCACCAACAAATCATATTGGTAGTTGGAATGTATTTATTAAAGTGAAACCTATCTCAAGGGCTTACACTTTATCCAAGTCGCTTACTGAACAAATATGGATACAATTCTCCGTTTCCCAAGTTTCTTAAAAAGTTTAGTCCCTCCTCTTCCTTCTACCCTTAATGAAGTGCTAAATTCCTTTGAAGACTCCAACTTAAGGTTTCTGCAAGCTCTAAAGTTCCTGGGTTTAGTCTGGGCTATATTCTAGCTCCTTTGTATGTGCTATGGGCTCTCTTTCAAGCTTTGGGAATGTTAATGAACAAAAATTCAGTTGAATAAATTTAAAGATCTAATTGGCTTTATTGAATGATTCATGAATTGGGCAGCATCCCATCTAATCTACAGGGGAGTGCTCTGAGAAGCTGTATAAAGTGGAAGGTTTTTAGAGGCAGAAACTGGGCAAAACAAGAAATTTATTAGCAAAACAATACAAAGGTTGATTCAGGAAAGGGTACCTTTTTGGGGGTGAATGGTGACAGGGGTCTTATGAAGCAGATTACCTCATTACTGTTGATCAGGAAATCCCAGGCTGATTAGTTACAGGTCATGTTCCTGGGAGAGACTGAAATCGCAAGTAAATCTTAGTTTGTTATCCTGGGGTCAAGCATCTCCAACTTGGGCCTGTTGTTTGTTTTTTTTTCTTTGGTATTCTTAAATTTCACTATATTGTGTCCAGACATTCTCTAGCTGGTCGATAACCAAATTGACGTGAGGCAGGTTAAGAGGAGTAAAAGACCAAATTTATTACGACAAATTAATAAAACAAATTTATTAATTGTCCATACGGGAATTCCATAAAAATTGGAGACCTTAGGACATATTGGGCAGGTAAGTTTGTATGCCATCTTGAGGTAAGGGGAAGGATGTGTGTGTGTGTGTGTGTGTGTGTGTGTGTGTGTGTGTGTGTGTGGCAAGGGTAGGGAGCACTTGTGGTTTGGGACTTCAAAGGAAAGGAAGGCAAATAAATGTTTGCTGGGCCATCATTAACAATGAGACAGGAGAGGACTTGGAACAAAAGGGCCTAGGTAGGGTCCTTCCTGTGCGCCACACACTGGTTTATATTAAACTACAGTTATCTATGATAATACCTCCCGTCCTAGAGCAGTTCCTCTGTCTAAATTATTTTAGGCAGTTAGGGGGGAGGTCAAAGGTTTTTCCTGAGTCTTTCTTTTCTTAAAAATAAGCAGCTTAAAATCATCAGTATCCCAAAAGACATATTTTGGAGTGGAAGACTTTGTTTCATCTCATTCCTTAAACTGAACTTCCAGTTCTGTATTTCATGAGTTATTTATAATTATAAATAGTTATAATTATATTTATATTCTATTCTATTCTTTATTTAGCCTATTACACCTTTCACACATAATATTTCTGCTCGGTGCTTCTTATGGTTTCTTATCCTTGTTGAATAATTTAAATAGCTTCTCTTATCTCTTCTAGTTATTATGCTAAATTATATTACTTGGTCATTTATTCTACTTTGCTTCCACTGGAATATGAATTCTAATTTATTTGTCATTTTGAAATAGTTGTGCTTGTTAAGTCCCTCTCTTTATCTCTCTCTCCTCTCTCTGTGCCTGTGAGATCATATTCCCCCAGGGTTATTGGGTAATTTATTTGGAAATGCACAAGGGTTAAGTGAGGAGGATCCTGTAGTCCCTGCTTGTTCAACATATTTGGTAGCAATTATAACTGAAACCTCTCTTCCACTCTTTCTATTCTACTTTCCAGATATGCTAGAAAACATGCTCTGACCACAGAGCAATAAATTTAGAAGTAAATAATAAAAATATATAAATAAAATTAACTTGTACTTGGAATTTTTTTTTAATTGCCAAATAACTCATGAGTTAGAAAGAAAATAAAATGGAAAATTTCGAAGAGCTAGAAGTGTATGTTAATAAAACACTATATATCAAAATGTATAGGGCTGCATAAGCCATGCTTTAAGGGAACATTGTTCTTTTAAATGCATATATTAGAAAGTAAGAAAGGCTGTAAATTAATGAACTAAATGTCCAACTCATGAATTTATAAAACAAGTAACAAAATATACCTAAGTATAAAGAAAAATAAAATAAAAATAAATGACATAAATTATAAAATAGAAAGCAAAGGTACAATAAAGTATCAAAAATACAATAGAGTAGGGGTGACATGGGGAAAATGGCAGAATAAGAAGCCTCAGACCTTCCTTCCCCCCACAGAGAAATCAATTCAATAACACTGCATGGACCAATTCCTCAAAAAAAATATAGGATATCAATTTTGAACATTTATTTTAAATGGAGACATACTTTGACAACTGTACTTACCAAATGAGAATCAAGAAGAAATTAAAAGCCTGAACTACTAAAGAATTAAAGTAGCATTCCCCCAAATAAAACTTGAGCTACAAATAGTCTCATTGGCTATTTTATTAAATGTTTAAAGAACAAATGACCCCTAACTTATGAAAATTTCAAGTCCCCATTCCTAGGATAAAAGTGACTGTTCTATAGCCATGATAACAAGTAAACCCCAGAAGTGTGTTGAACATATAAGAGAGTACTTCATAGGAAAGCTAGAAATAACATGCTAGCAGATCATTAATCTTAACAGGCTGTAATGACTAAAGTCTTTAAGCGATGACTCTTCATTGAGCAGCAAAAGAAATCCATGGAGATATTCAGGATTTGCCCTTTATTCTGAAACGAGACAGTGGAAACAACCAATGTGTAAAATGCATGAGATTAAGATAACACTAGATAGTTTCAAATTGGCGCTTGATAAGCTCTTCCATGAGGCAACCCATCATATTCAGGACATGTTGGGTTTCTTAGTAAACAGACCCTAAGAAGAAATCTTTCTACGATGGCAAAGGATGTCTCATCTGTAACTTTATTCCCTTGATCAGGCCTGGGAAATTTTCCAGAGAGCCTTCCAAACCCTTTTTATAGTATTTTAATTACATTTGTTTCCTCAGAGTCATTTGTTATCTAATAATTATTGTCCAGAGTATCAAATTATTCTACATAACTTTTGTCCAAATAGATGACACAACAAATGACTCAAAGCCAAAAACAGGATAAACTCATCTGACTGAAACTCAATGGAAAATCAGACTCTTGCAGATAAAACTGCGTGTTCAAGAGGAACCAACAGAAGTGATGGGAAGCTAGACAGTCCCTGATGGTCTCATGTGCAGCTTGGTTGATGGAAAACAAAAAGGGGGACCTGAGAATTTTATAAGCTCCCACACTACTAAGAAATTGTTGATTCTTCTATTGTTGTATGTGGTATAATAATAATTATATAATTATAATAATAATAATAATAATAATAATAAATACATTCTTGGCACAGAGTTTCAAAAACCTTTGGGATTTCCTGAGTGATAGAAGTGTCTTTTCTTACTCACAACAAGCACATTTCAACAATGAATTTATGCTAGCAAGGTGTCTCATGGTGGGGCCACAGAAAGTTTCAACAGAGGGGCTGGCCAAACATCTAATAGGAGAATTGGAACTTTCAGTCCCACCTCCCCACTTCTGAGGAGAGAAGGGGGGCTAGAGACTGAATTTAATCATGTGGCCAATAATTTCATTAATCATATTTGTGTAAAGGGGTCACAACAAAAACTCTTGAACAAGGAGGCTGAGGAAGCTTGGTAAACACACTGATATTTTGGGAGGGTGGTGTGCCTAGTTTCCAGGAGCAGACAACAAGAAAGTTCTTCCCCTTCCTACCCCCCCCACCCCCCCCAAGTCCAACCTTGTCCGATGCCTTTCTTCCATTTGTCCATTCCTGACTTGTATCCTTTGTAATAAAACTATAATCTAAACCATGGCATTTTCCTGAGTTCTGTGAGTTTTTCTAGAAAATTATCAGACCTGAAGGGGGAAGAGTTGTGGGAACTCCCAAATGTATAGCAAATCAAGCATGAGTGCCGGGACCCTAAGGCCCCAGGACTTCTGGCTGGTGTCTGAGGTGGAGGCAGTCTTAGGGGACTATGCTAACTCCATGTAATTTCAGAATTACATTGAATTGTAGGTGACCCAGTTGGTTTCAGAATATCGGTATAAGAAGTGGTTTTAACCTTGTTTAATGAATCAATGACAACTTCTGTGAACATGCCTTTGAAAGCTGACCAATCAGTGACAGCCTCACATTATGAAAGTCAGCCAATTTTCAGTGGATTTACTCCAAGCTATACTCCTAAGGCTAATATTATCCCATCCCCCTTCTGTAACCAACACAGCCATGTTTCGGTAACATTGATATCATCACGCTCCTATCCTTATATCCATCATAACCCAAAACAAATCTTCCCCCAAACCATATGTCACCGGTCATTTGTTTGTCCAATGTGACTATACCTGATGACCATAGCTCTCTCTGTTACTTAAATAAGGCTTTTTTGCCAGAGAAGTTAGGTGGTGGTCTGATGTTTTGATAGTTATATAAACTCTGTTTGTGCTCCATTTACCTCTACTAGAGCCTGAAAAGTGCCCCCAGGAAGAAAGTCAGGGTGAACTTGGAGGTCACTTCATATAGTTCCTTTCTTTCAAGCATCACAGACCTGAACTATTTGGGGTCTCATGCTTAAAAACCAGTTCCTTCATTTTTTGGTCCAGATTTATAGCTATTTGCTCAAAGCATAAATGGATACCTGTTGCTCTCTTACGGCTGCAGATAGAAATTAACAGTAATGTTTTTACATGCCACTCTTTATAACATTCTAAAAACTACATCCTTTGCAAATATTTATGATGAACTATTTTAGGTACAAACTTTAAAATGTGTGTTTGAGTGAGTTGCAGAGATGAAGATGGGGGAACGATGAGGTGTACTTGTACATTTTTGGTTGTGGTGCTTACAATCAGCAGGCTCCCAGCTATGATGTCCTGAAAATTGGAAGGAAGTCCCAAGCTAAAAATTGCAATTTTTGGAGTTTTGTCATAGAGTCTCATTCTGGAGTTCTCCAAGTGGATGAAACCACCTAATTAGAGACAGTCTATTGAGGAAAAAGAAAAGTACCTAGAAGCAAGTCCTGAGGAACCCCAATATTTAACTGTTACTTGAGGAGGTGGAACCAAATAAAAAAAACAAAAAATAAGAGAAAGAAAAGTGGAAGAAAAAATATGAAAACACAATTTACAAAAGCATAAAAGCCAAGGGAAATTATTTAAGAAAGATGAGTTATCCTCTATGTTAAAAGTGCAATGAGGACAAACTGAAAGGTGGCCAGTGGACCTCACGGTGTGGGATAGTCTTGAATACCGGTACCTCAGAGATGTTGCAGGTTCGGTTCCAGACCACTGCTTAATAAAGCGAGTGTTGTAATAAAGCGGCTCATAATCTTTTTGCTGGTGGAAGGGTGTTGCCTTCAATTTATTTATTTTTGTTTTAAGTTTTTTTTTCAGTTACACTTGGCACCATAAAAAAGAATGAAATGAAATGTTACCATTTGCCTCCTGTTTCTCAAAAATGCAACTCCCGAGAAGCATACTAAAGTGAAGCATGATAAAATGAAGAATGCTTGCATGTTTAAATTGTGATGCTAAGTGTTCAGAAGGAGGGTGGGGATTCAGACAGGATAGGGCCACATGAAAGACTACTTGAATGGCACACGAGGATGTGGTCTGTAGCACATGTGACAAGATTGGCCTCAGATAGGAGCCTTTGGACATAAGCATCTCTAGAGGGATTAAGAACACCTTCCTTTAACCCTCTCAAATCCACTCATGTGTCTAGATATAATCAAGAGTACTCTTCACATCAAGTACACATTTTTTAACAAAGATGAACTAACCTATTTTTTGAATTGAAGAAAATATGGCACCACTACCCACACCCCCTATCTTCCTACCCTGGTTCTCGTGCAGACTGTTTTAATAGTACAGCATTCTTCCCCTGGTGGTTCTGCTTGAAGTAAGATGCTATATGAGTAATTTATCTTGAATCTTGACTTCACCCCACTGTTTCTTTTATTTCTTTTGCCAAGCTTCTATTCAGAAAAATTCACAGGGGGTTTGGTTGGATAGGAAGGCATTGCTCAAACAAGAAGACAATGCCAACTATAGCAGTCTCATCCCATTACAGTTCTCTGTAAAGTTCCTATCCTCCTTCTCTCCTGCCAGCTCATGCATTTCAGAGCAGGATAAGCTTTCCAATGGCTGCATGTCTCCGATCAGTGTTGTATCAAAAGCATGAGCTCCTTTTTCATTGACTCATCTCCCACTCAAGGAAGCAGAGAAAAATAATCATTATTAGATCAACAGGTTTATCTTGCTTACGGAGACAAAATTTAATAAACAGCAGGAATAAAAGCATTGTGTTACACATGCTTAAGATTCATTTATTAATTTCAGTATATTTTAAATCAAATATGTGACTGATGTTCTTAGCAAGGAGAAATAGTCATAAATCATGTTTCATGTAAAGAGAGCAGAGATTTATGCTTCAGGTGATGGGAAGTTGAGGTGGGTCCCACTTTATGGCTACTCCCTTCCTTATGAAGTCGGAAGCAAGATAATTTGCTAAGAACGAAGAAAGTTGAGGCATAGTGCTGAAGTTGAAGAGAATGGGATGAGTTTAAAAGATACTCCCCCAAATTAAGAGAGACATGGCTAGAATAACAGCAAGGAACCAGTTGATCTTTAGTTACATTGATACCAATATTCCCTCTGTTTTGTTTTCCTCTAGAGAAGCTCAGCAGGCTGCATTTAGGATGAGAGAAAGCAGATAGTTGAAATCATAAAAACTAGGATTTTTTCCAGGTGAAGTTAATAAGAGAATATATTGGCAATGTGTTTCTGGGTATTGACTAGAAATTGATAAAGACAAGAGAGGACATCCACATTTGAGGCAAGTTGAGAGTCCAAGAAAAGATGGCAGGCAGGCAAGATTGGCAGGCAAAATGGAAGACTATCCAAGAGATTATATGTAGAGAGTGAATGCTAAGAGCTGTGAAGGATTTGATTTTACCCTATGTGCAAAGTCATCAATTAGCTTGCCACACCTTCATGGATGTGGGCGAAAGACACAGACTCTCAATTCAGAGATGAATGACGGTTGATTACTCATGGGAATAAAACTAGCCAGAATGTAATCGATTTTGTACTGGTTCTCTAGGCCCCAACTTCCACATAGTAACACAAAGAGCCAGATGCCACCTGCACATGCAAGTTTGACTACAGGTGAAGAAACCTGAGTTTAGGGAACCCAAATGTTTTATAATGGGCGTGAGCATGTCTGCCCTTTGCTTTGGGAGTTGTGAGCAAACATGGCCCTTGTTCCGGAAGGAGACTCTTTAATTCTTTGAAGCAATTTTCTACATACCTATTTTTTTTAAGATAGTTCAGAATAAAGGGCAATTAATACCTCAAGTTCAGGAAGGGCATAAATGTGGCACGACCATGGAGATTTATCTTCTGACAGTGGGCATCTGATTTATGGATTTTGTGAGAGAAATAATTTCAAGTAATGACAGTTTCCTGGCTTTTGTTTTTGAGAGTTCATGGCTGAGAAGATAAATGAACCAAGAGTTGGATGTGTGGCTTCATTCAACTGAAATTTCTTAGGATGAGGGCAAAGGTTGGAGTTGAAAGGAAAATAGGAGTTAAAGTCTTCAATGGGGAGTATAGTACATAGGTGTAACAATGTGCTATACGTAATGTACATATACGTATAGGACAAATAGGACATAAACAGCAGGGGTTAGAAAGGGTAGAATGTCTTATAGCTAGATGGTGTAGCCTCAAATACATGGATTTAAGACAGGCATATAACAACATGAAGAAAACAGTTTTTATATTAAGCAAGCTGAAAGATGCAAGCAAAGAAAATTTCTTTTTGAAATGTCACCATTGTCCTAATTCTCAAGCTTTAGTGGATGTTTCTAATAAAACACACTGAAGATAGTTGTTTGGGAACCTGATACCACTTGGCGCATCATCTTATGTCTAAGACTGAAACAGATTTAGCTGAAATGCCCAAGCAACAATGACTAGAAGACATTCCAACTCCACCCAACTCTAATGTACTTCCAGAAGGTTTCCATGTTGTGATCATTCTCTGTATACTGCTTGAAAGAATAATAATTCATTCATAGATGCCCAACTAAAAACAATAGAGCTACATCTAAGTAAAGGGCCAATATATTTTTTTTATTAAGAATCCAGGCTTTAGAGTAAGGCAAACTTTGAATCTCAGGTCTGCCACTTAATCCTTGTTTAACCTAGAGTAAATCAATTAAAATTTCTATATTTGTTTTTTAATCTATAAAATTATATAACAAAAGAATAATGGTAAAAATAATGAGATTGTTTTATCATTAAGTGAAATAAAATATAAAGGTCCTGATAACTAGAAAATAATTCATAAATGGTAATTATCACTGTTATTATTTTATTACTGTGTTGACATAAAGTTCATCATGTCAACAGACAGACATACTCTCAACATGCAAATCAGAAAATTAAGTATTTGTGTCTAAGTAATCTTAAATCACACCTGAAATTATAGATTCCTCCTTAAGAGCTAAGTTGGAATACTAAATTAGCATTTCCATCTCATTTTAAACCAGTTCAGATCAAATCAGCAGATCAATTTTGTTTTTTCATTTTACAGTTTTATTTTTGTGTACTCATTCGCTTAACAATCACTGAATTTCTAGGCGAGGTTCAGGCAACTGAAGAGCCTTTATAAGTAGTTTATATTGCCTAGAACCAAGGTATGCTGCAAACCGAGTCTGGAGCAAAAAAGGAAATATAACGTCTTTCTAAACACAGGCTTAGAAATTCTGACCCAGTAGGTTAGGATGTTTCCTTTCTCTGGTAGCGTGCTCAGGTGTACTTGGCTGCTAGGCTACCATTCTGCCCATTCCTGCTCTGGGTCCTTAGGATAAGTATATGAAGAAGTTGTTGTCTCCTATCATGAAGAATACCAAGTTTATCATCTGCTATGACACAGATGTTATCTCACAACATCTTTAGTTGATTCACAGTAGTGCTTCAAAGGATGTAGATTCAACAGAAAAAAATTTTGAGAGTTTGTTAGTGAGAGAGGAAGGGTGAATGTAGCCTAAGCCAAATAAGAACAGAACGAGGTAACATTTAATTTGGCCTGCTGAGAACAGCTTTATTGCTTTATTGAGAATTTGATGTTTGAGTTGAGCCTGGAAAAAAAAATGAGTAGCATTAGAGAAGAAAAATTGGAAGAGCACTTCAAGCAGAGAGACAATAATAAACAAAGACATGCATGAGATCGAAAGGATATCAAGTGCTTGGGAAATAGTGTCTTGAAAACACTGAGAGTACTCTTAGCAGTAAGACTTGGGAAGATACAGTACATGGACTTAAATGACATGCTAAGGATTTGGACTTTATCAGGAGGTAAAGGGAGGTACCAATGGAATTCAAATAATAAATTCATGAACAGGTGGGTATTTAAGATGACTGACAACATAGTAGGTAATATACTTAGAGGAATAGATGCTGGAAATAAGATTTGACACTAAAATATCCAGGGAAAAGATGGATTACAACATCATTGAGTAGAACAGGCACTAAGAGTTCAGTCTTGGTGACCAGTTAGCTGTGGGAACTATAAGGGCAAAGATAGATAAAGACACTTTTCAAGTATTCAGTGAAGCAAAATAAGTAGATAACAGAGGCATTAAATAAATTTGGTTTGACCATGTCAAATCTTTAACCCCCTGCTGCAACTCTGTAGAGAGTCAACCACATTCTAGATCAAGTGTGGCAAACTTTTTGTTGAAGGACCACATAGTAAATGTTTTAGGCTTGGAGAGCCACATGTTCTCTGTCACAACTACTCTGCTCTCCCACTGCAGTGAGAAAGTAGCCATAACAATGAATGGGGGTGGCTGAAGCCTAATAAAACTTAATCTGCAGAAACAGGCCCCCCAGGTCTCTGTAGTTGCGGTAATGCTTGAAGATGTGGAGGTGGCAAAGTGCACCTTCCCTCCCCCCCGCAAAAAAAAAAAAAAGAAAATTAAGGAGGAGAGCATGAGATTTTTTTTGGTAGCAAGCTGAGAAAGAGGAGATAATCAAAGATCCTGGAAGAGAGACAGTAGTCAGACATGTAGGAAATTAAAAAGCAAAAGGTGTGTCATGAAAAGGGAAAGGCAGCATTTCCAGGAAAAAGCAGTGGTCACAAGTGCCCTGTGTTTTAAAATTGCCAATGTAGCTCCATCAGGGAGTGCATGATTCAGTCACTCAAGGCGAGCTTCTGTCATATTTTTTAAGATAGTCTGAAACAGAAACAATTTGAAAGTATGCTCTTATATGTGTTCAATTAATAGGTTACAATAATGATTTCTCTCCAGTGTCAAATACGTAATATCAAAATTAGGTGGCTGAAGAGAGAGGGTAGTGTGCAAACGCTTAGTATGACAGGATGCTGCTGTGGTGACCACTATAGAGGGATCAAATACTGACATGAGAGGTTCACCTGGCTGGTGCCAGTTTTGTCATTCAGTTCCACATCAGCTCATTGAGATGCAATTAAGAAAATACAAATAGCACTATTGATTATTTGGTGTAAACGCTTATAAAATTATTTAGAAACGATATCATCTCTTTCTAAAGCATTCCCTAAAAGAAATGCTGTTCTTCTGACACTATGTTCTCTTCACTCTTTATTTTTCTGGGTGGAATAGAACTCAGAGAATTTGTCAGGAGTAGTAAGTGAATGAAAAAAAATGATTCCTTTACTTGAAATAATATGCTATAAAAATACTTTGCAAGTATTAAAGTGAACTGGACAAAGAGAATTTATAAATAAATAATCAAGAACTGGTTATAATTGCATGCATTTCCTTCCTGAAGAATATATGGTTTCTTTTAAAGATTTCAAGATCTGTGTTGTGTACCTAAAGGAAGACATAACCCTACATCCTATTTGCGGTAATGCTTTCATGGGAACCAAAGGACACACATCATAAGGAAATAACAATTCTTATTGCTTCATATTCCAAACCTTGTAAAAAATGAATATTATTCACTAAGGTTTACTTAGCCACAACTCCCATTGGCTTTAATGGGAGTTTGGCCATGGCTGGAGACCACAAATAAGGTCCATGTTTCTGGTAACAGAAAGGCTGCCCTGTTACTGTGGAGAAACTGTTAAACCACAGAGTGAAAGAAAACAGTTTCATGTCACTGGAGAAGTCTCCAAGTTGACTTCCATTAAAATGTAACCTTATAGTAGGATGTGGATGGTTAGAAAGTACTTAGGATAGAGGACAAATGTTCCTTTCCCAAAAGAGAAATTGTGTTTGAGTGAACGGAGATTGTGGATGGGATGCCTAAGGATACTGGCCGCTTTCCCATTCTGACACTTACTTGACTTGTCTTCTTTGGCAAGTGACATGCAGGACCTCCCTTGCCCCTCATCCCCTATGCCAAACCCGAGCCCTGGTCACCTTGTAGCTGGACTGCCCTCACCTTTCCTTCCTACAGTCCCTGACTCCTACATTTCTCCTCTCCCATCATCCTAATACTACTACTTTCCTGCTCCTATTATCTCCATTTTTTGCCATTCAGTCCATTTCATTCTTCTCTTTAAAAACCTCTCAGTAATTTCCCTTCATTATTTTCATAAAAGTCACTTTCTCATTTTTGGCTTTCAGTTCCTCAAGGACCAAAATCTGCTGTCTGTTCATCTTCACAAACGGGTCTGTTTACATGGGAATACTGACAAATCCAGAGAATATGTGTTAAGAAAAATCAGCCCTCCTGAATTCCAAGGGCTAAAAAATAAGTATCTCAACCAGTTTGGGATTTTATCTAGTGGGAAAATGAATATCCTAAAGCAATTTGTTAGATTTTTTTTTGTTCTTTTTATTTTAATGTCAAAGAAGACGAGTTTCATCTTTGATTACCCAAAGCCTCTCTTTGTTTTTATAAAACCACAGGGTTTTCGTTTGTTTGCTTTGTTTTTTTCTGGAATGGACTTTTGGTGATAGCCTGTGGTTGGAAAATTGTTACTGTTTTCACAATAAAGCTATTTATTAAAGATACATCTTATACAAAAAACATTTAAAAGAACTTAAGCCTTAAAAATCGGCTTAAGTCCCTGAGTCCTACTGACCTATCCTTATACAAGTCTTGAGAGGTTGCTTGGAGCCATAAGAACTCCACCAGTATATTGCAACTTTCTCAGCTTACAACTGAGAAGACTGAAGTTCAGAGTGTGTAAGTTGTTCAGAGTTACAGTTAGAGGAGCTAGAATTCAGCGTCCTGATTCTGAGTCTAGGGCTGCTATTGTGTCTTCGGAAAAGTCATGACGTATGTTTGCAACAGATGGCACTAGTTCATTTATGGAAGTACTAGTGTCATTTGCATCTATGTTATTGCTATGTCATTTGACAGCTGACAGTTCTAGCTTCATTCTAAAAAAGCGATTTGGTTGAGTTTTGGAGATTTTACAAGTTGAAGATGGAAAACCAAATTGTGCATTTTTGCCATATTTTACTGTTTTACTTCCATAAAGGGAAGAACGTGCATCAAGCTTGTGAAAAGTTGCATAAAGTTTATGGTGACAATGCTCTACAAGAACATCAGTACCTACAATTGTTCACGAAGTTCCGTGCTGGTGATTTTGATAACAACGCTCCTGGGTCAGGGAGGCCCACTGAGGTTGATGACGACAAAATAAAGGCATTGATCGAGTCAAACCCACGTTACATGACACAAGAGATTGCAGAAACATTGAACATCCATCATTCAAGTGTTCACGACCACCTGAAGAAGCTGGAATATGTAAGCAAGCTTGATATTTGGGTTTCACAGGAACTCAAAGAAGTTCATTTGACAGCACATATAAACATCTGCAATATGCTCATTAAACATAAGGAAAACGATCCTTTTTTGAAGCGACTGATAACTGGTGATGAGAAGTGGATTGTTTACAACAATGTGGTGTGCAAACAGTCTTGGTCCTGACGTGATGATTCGCCTCAAACAACATCAAAAGCAGACATTCATCAGAGGAAGGTTATGCTCTCAGTGTGGTGGAA
>NW_017731351.1:5379933-5417526 GCF_001890085.2 Hipposideros armiger
CCAGCAAAACCTTGGGCATCTGAGACTTGGCCCAAGCCTGTTTCACGGGGCCTATGGGCAGCATGGTGTAAGGTGGGTCCACCACCCCCACCACCCCACCTTCACCTGCTCCCTGAGGATATGTCTTGCATCCCTTAGGCTCTGTCCTGGACCAATCTTCATTGTATGGTTGGATCTTCTGGGGCCAGGTAGGGTGGGAAGCGAGACCAAGTCCAGGGCTCCTGATGGTGTCTATCCATTAGAACCAAAATGGGACTGACCTGGTTAGCTCCTCAGTGATCTGGGTCTCTGGATCTCTTCACCCCTTACTTCTCTGACTCAGCACATCCAGGTTAAGCATCTTCCCAAACTCTTGTCCTGCAATTCTTGACTTTTATGTTTGTCCTAACCAGAACTCTGTCAAAAGAAAAATCAACTTGACACACTGAATAGCCATCCCTCGACAAGAAAATACTATAGGTTTTCATGGTTTAATTGATGCTGATATCAATTAAATTTCATATTAATACATTTAATGGAGTCTTGTGTGTGATGCAAAGGGTTCTTTGGCTCTCTCTGATTAAGAATGAACAGATAAATAAATACCATGTTGAAGGGAAAGCTTCTGATTGTGTGATTTCTGGGCCAGAATATTGGGGATTTTTCAGTTTGGGGCTACAAAGCATTATAGAGACAATTTGTTAATGGCTCTATATAATTAAGGTAAGAATTGCATTAAAAAATTGACTTTATAAAACAAATGATATTCATAATTATTTCTTCTGACCTAATTATATGTGAGGCTTTCATTCCAAAGGAGAATGACTATAATGGACATTTCATATAAATCTTGCCCTCCTGAAATCAGCTGATTGAGCAAAAAAGAATGCCTTCAACTGTCATCTCAATGCAGTAGTTAACATGGGCATTTGAAAAAGTTTAGACACACCAAAGCATTGGTACTTTAACATAAGAAATAGTTCTGTTTCTGTAATGTTTCCGCTCATGCTGTTCTTTTCCACTGACAGGTAAGAGTGAGGTTTTGACACTCTTAATATAACATAGGGTGTTAATCTTATAATCACCCTGTCAGCACTTTCTGTCAGAGTGTTAATGGCCACCTTTCAGCCATTCAGAGGCTCTTGCCAATAAAAATAATACCGGCATCCAGCCAACCAGAAGTTATTCGGCTACTTTTTTTTTCTTTATTTTTTTAAAGCAATGAATAAATTTTTTAAAAAGAAGTACCAGCCTTTAAGGCAGAAGTCTATCTCTATGTCCTACTTCCCTATGTCAACTGTACCTGGTAATAAGATTCAAACTTTTTCCTTGGTCTGAATCTTTGCATTACCTTTGAACTATCCAAAGTATTTCTTAGTTTTTACAAAAATATTCCGAGAAAAAGTCCTATCTTGACTGAAAATGTAAAGCATCCTTTCAACCACATTGAACAGGGAACTACTAATATACAATTAAGAATCACCAAAGAACCAGCGCATTGGAAAGCAACAAGTAATATGTATATAGCTATATTTATTATATATTAGAAGCCTCTAGAATCCACTTTATACAGAATTTTGAAATAAAACAAAGTAAAAGAAATTATAATAACCAAAATTTTTAAGTTTTGGATTTGATCTTTTATTGAATCAAAAAATGGCCTACAACTTTTGTCTCTTTGACTAACCATCAACTAAATAAGAGACTAGGAGGAAAAAGTAAGAGCTTACTCGATAGGAAAGATTATCTCACCAGCTAATAGTTCCTTTCTCTGAAGTTCATTTCACTCTTGATTTTTCTCTCCACCCTCACTTACCTTCTAAAGACATTCATTTGGGTCTGAGGACTTCCATTCTGTGTTTACTGCTATCCTCCAGCTCATCTAAATTATACCCAGCCACTCTGTATTTAGATGTTCAAAATTAGTGCTTTTTTGTGCGTGTGGCAATATTTTTGTAAACTCTTTGGCAAGAAAGTAGCTTTATGATATATAATTTCTTGTTGAAATATCAGGATATTAAACACTAAAAATAAATTTTCCCCAATGGAATGCCTATTCACAAATCTATGATTATCACAGCCACAAAGATCAGTATGAAAATCTAACACATAGTGAGCTGAATTTCTGACTTTATTTCACCTTAACTGGTGTGTCTTCTATAGCTCTTGTGTGTTATGTTTTAAAAGAGGTGACATGTCTGCAATAGTAGTATGAGTAGTATTGATAGAAATGAAGAGTTTCTGCAATAACTTACCTGATTTATTTTATGCTAAGGATAAATCTGTCACCCTTTTCTTTGTAATCATAACACTTAGATGGTCTTTTATTTTTCCTAATGGCAGACTGCACATGGAAAATATATTTCCAAGAAATAAAATCCAAAGAAATTTACAATATCCTCTTTTCATTGAAAACTAAGAGAAATGTATCAGCAAATCTTTCATTGGGTTTGGCTAGAAAACAGAGAAAACAATGAAGTACCAAGTATAGAAACAATTTTATGAGTACATGGCTCACATAGTTTTCTGAAAGAAATTCCTTTTCCAAAATGCTGATCAAACTAAACTCAAACTAAAATTTGAACCTAAGAAGCCCAAGTTCAGTTCAAAAAAATGAATGGCAATTTAATCAAGCTTATATTATATATTATGTTTTTCCCAGAGACAGAAGGTAGGAATGGAAGGAAATCATTGAGTAGTAAATTTAATTGTGAGATAATTTCAACTAAATGTCTCACTTTAAACCACTATATTTGTCTCAAAGAAAATGTATGATAATCTAAAATAGTTCTGAAGCTCAGATGTTTCATGTGGTAGAATTTCAGTGAAATTGGGGTATATACAAATAACCTAGTTTCTAAGGCATTTTTAAAGATTTTTTTTTCTAGCAAAAGATGTAACAGAGTTTCTTTTAAGCCCTTAATTTAATCTCTGAAATGATGAGGAATCTCCCACTTTTTCTAGAGGAGAGTCTACTTTAAACTTCTCTAAATCTTTAGTGTTCTATGAGAGAAGAGAAAGGGTTAGAGAGTTGTGGAAGTAGACATGATTTGGATACAAAGTGCCATGTCCTTATTGGTCACTGAGGAGGGAGGGAGGGGTCAAGATTTAGGGTTAGGTTCAGTAGAAACAGGGTTTGGTATGTGACACTGCTTTTTTGATCCAGCAATCAACTCTATTAGACTTCAAGTACTGTACTTGTACATGATCAACAATGTCGGGAACTCCATTAAGCAGGTCGCCCTTCACATTGTACGACCTGCCTTAGACTATAATTTGTTTTATTCATCAAAGAGTTTATAACTCTATCAAGTATATACCATTTTTTCTAAAGATATGGAGAAAATTTTAGCTTTTTTTTCCTTTTGGTCTCATTTTTAAATGGCATTATTTAAATGGTGCTTTTATTTACATTTCTGTTCACTACTTCTAAGGTATGATCAATAACCTAATTATATTCTTATCAAATCAGTATGCACTTAATTCAAAAACAAAGTACCTTCGTATTTTTTCACTTTCTCACTGTTCCAATAACTTTCTCACCCTCAGAATGTGGGAGACTGTTTTCATGGCCGCTCTTCTTCTTCCTGCTCCTGGACATTGCAGCACCCTGAGTGTCACACAGTCACCTGGGTCATGTTTCCCAGATACCAGAACATGTGGCACAATATTAGAGGGTTGCTTTATACTTCACACATGCTAAATAACACAGAGAAAAAAATTACAATTAACAATAAAAGCCATCGTAAAGCTTTGTTTTGTAGCTATATTGGCATACACAGTGATAATAATGGTGAGCATATCACAGCAGTTGTTGATTTGCCAACAACAAAAAACTGACTCTTGGGACTTTACAAAGAGTGGCTGCCTCTAAGGGATGTGAGAGACCTCACAGGATTAGAGGGAAGACTGAAAATGGGCAGCTTCCAAACTGTCCAGAACCAGTCTCAGGGGCAAGGCTTGCTTCACAATCTTCCCGGGGAATGGATGAAGTCTCACTCCTTCTTTTAGCCTTGCTTCAAAGTCCTTGGTCTTGCCTGTGCAGGAAGATGCAGAAGGAACTGCCAGTAATCCAAAGGCAGCTTTGGAAGAAGAGGGCAGGCACCTGGATTTCATGTTCCTCCGTGATGACTTTCAACAAGGAGAGGCACATCTGCAAATCAAATTGTGGTGTTGGGTGGCCAAAATATTAAAATCCATTACCATAATATTTATCTTTACAAGTGGAGCACTATGGTTTCTCAACACTGGCAAGGAAACGCATATAAAAATGTGATGGTTAGGTAATGAGAAGAGAATAGGGGAAAAGAACTTACTTTTATAGATACTCTAAAACCAACCAAATGAAGTCTTATGCTAACAAACTCTAATAGCAGCAAAACATTAATGACTTAGAAGTTATAGGTCTAAGTTACCAGGGACTGACTGGAAGTAACAGGTGTTAAGACATTTCCTTCGTCTGATGACAGTTTGTTACTAATTAAATCATTAACTGAGCATTCTGCAAAGCTTTGGCAGTGCGCAACTTGCTTGAATCAGTTTCTCACACCTAGTTTAAAGGAGTGCTCTTGCCTTCTTTCTATCATTAAATAAACTTTGCTTAATTAGCAGTTACCTTCTCAAGTTTGCCAAACATAGCTTGGCACTTAGTCTAAATAAACATGGGATAAACTCAGAACAAACTTGAAGAAAATTAGTTTATGGTCTTTTTTTAAATGTACCAGATGGAAAGACAAAACAACACAAAACAAAACAAATAAAAAAAAATCTCTGCAAAAAATAGGAAAAAATAATTTCTAAAACTTGGGAACCCTCAGGAGAGAAATTGAGAAATTTTATGTAAATGGAGATTCAAAAACGGGGTAGATGATATCAGTAGCTCATTTATCCTCCTACAAACAAACGTGAAAAACTGAAATAAGCAATAGCAAACCCAACTGGTTTTTAGTTATACTCCAAAATGTACCACATAATGGTTATACCACCATAATGTATACAGAGAACAAAACTTTCCTCCTTCACCCAGTTGATCCAACTAAAGAAAACTTTTAAACTTCCCCAATTCTCAGAATCTAGTTTACATAATATGTCATCAGGAAATAAAACCAACCTATGAAACCACTATCTGAAAAGTGACAGACTGAAAAGAAACAACCTTTAGAGATTGGCCAATCAATTGATATGTGCTTTGAATGAGGGTTTAGGTTGTGAGGCTTGGAGAGAAATGAAAAATGACCTCTGTTCTCAGAGTTTAAAATCCATTCAGGGAGAGAAGAATGACTTTGGAGGAAACAATTAACTAAACAAGACAAAACCCAGGAAGTGCTTAAGTTGTACAAGAAAGTAGGAAATTGTGTTGAAGCTAAAGGATGAGATAGGATTTTAGAAGATGGATACTAGTAAAGTGAACATTCCAGGGAAGGCTGAGGTAGGTATGATGTGGAACCAGGTAGGGGCACTAGTTGAATTTGGAACAGGAGTTGGAGAAGAAGGCTCAGGGTCCCATGGTGTGGGGTAGGAGCACTTTGGTTTTGGTGGACATACAGAAGATTCACCAGGCCAGACCAAGCGGTCTAGAAGGACAGAAAGTGATGTCAATTAGTCAGGGTCACACCAAGGAAAGCTTTGAAAAGCATCCAGAAGGAACGCAGAGGTATCTGTGCTTGAAGCAGCAGGGCATAGCAGAATAATAAGTCTACTATTTAAACCAGAGAAAGGTCTGGAAGAGATTTGCAGGAAGGATGTGTCTACCTCTTATGTTTCTTTGACATTATAAATACCAATAGATTTAAAATAGAAGCTGAAATCAACTAAATCATAGAGACCAGAAAATGTACTGCCAAAGAAATGGAAAACCCACAGTTACATCAATGATACAACTAAAACAAAAAAATGTTTTTTATTTTTTTTAATAAAAGGGCCATATTTAATCAAGCAGTTGAGTGGACATGTCAGGCCCTACTGGACTCATGTTGCTCAGTTATAATCATTCAGGCCTTCACCCTCCAGCCTGAAGGCCACCTAGTCTGAAGCCGGTCCTTCTGCATGGAGTAGGGAGTCTGTTGGGGTCCTCAATCTGGGTGTCTGGTCAAGGCACTCATGTGCATTCATCACTTGTCCCTTCTCAGATCCTCCGAGCTAGTAAAGAGGGAGAGAGGGGTGGGGAGGGAGAAGGAGGGGAAGGGGAAGGCAGAAAGAATGAGAGAGAGAGAGAGAGAGAGAGAGAGAGAGAGAGAGAGAGAGAGAGAGAGAGAGAAGAAAGCAGGAGAGGAGCCAAACATAGACTAGCAATTTTAACTTCTCAACTACTTTTTGAAAGATACAGAGTACATGGAAGTATCTTATCAGAGAAGTTACAAACTAAGTGCCTCACAACGGAATATCAAAAAGGAGATAATTTTCTCTTAAAGAACTCTGGGCTTGGAGGTAATAAATTGCCAAAGAACACAAGATAAGGTGCTGACTTAAAAATGAGACTGCTTGAAAAAAATCTGTGTATGGAACAACTGTCACCCTTAGCCTGTCTCCCCCCACCCCACCCCCAATGTTCCCAATGTAAGGAGCTTCATGACCACCCTCTCTTGGCATTCCCCTGCCCCAAGACACAAACACACTTCACCTCTCCTCTAGCCATGACCTCAGGGCATCAAGATTCCATTCTTTAGAGAAGTTGAGCCAGGAATTTCTAAACTCACATGGAAGAATGGTGTTGAGGTGCTAGAATGACAAATAGGAAATCATGAGAAAGTCTTTAAAATTGACAGTGGGACCTCCATCCACCTCCTTCAGCCCTCACAGAATGTGAATAACTGAGGAAAATAACTCCAGGCAGAAAAGGAGATAACTCTTCTCCAGAGAAGCATCAGGTTTTCAGAAAAATGATGCCTAGATACTGACATTTGGAAATCTCCCAAGAAAAAGTCAGTTTATCATCTAGTCATCCTATGAAAGATGACCTCTGTTCCCAAGCAGCCTACTCAGATATGCAGTGTTTAATGCCTTTCTAGAGTGCCCTGGTTATAGCAACGAAGAACAAAACAGCATTTGAGAAAAGCCTGCAACATAAAAGAAACCAAAATAAACAAATTAGAAAAAAGGGAAAAAGAGAAAAATGGAAGAAGCAGAAATTCTTTTTTTAAAATATACAATTAGAATCATCATCTATATAAGAAAAGCTGCTTCATTGATGATAGACCAACAGAGAGGTGAATAGAAAACACTCAGAGATCAACAAAGAACATTTGAAAATTAAAAGTGTGATTGCTGGCAATGACATGCTTTTGGGAGCTGGAACTTGGAATTCCTCCAGGAGATGGAGATCCTTTTCTGATGGGAGACACATCTGTCCCAGCCAGAGCTGGGTCTCATTATACTCTGCATGCATTGTGGCTTTCTGGACTCCCAGAAATTGAGCAAACTGTAACATCTCAGCCACCCTGTTTAGCTCCTCCACCATTTTCTATCACTTGGGCTTTGAAATGTGGAAACTTAACTAGGTAATAACTGGACCATTCACAGAGTTGTATTTTGACCACTCTTGGTCATATTTTCTATCTTAAAGCAGACTGTTTCTAAGAAGATGAGGTGCGTGTATGTATGAATACCACTGGGAGAATTGCAGTAAGAAACTGGATGAAAAGGCTATACTCAGGATGTGTTCTCCAAAAGTACTTAAAAAATTCGAAGTTTGAAAATTGATTCAATATGTGGAACATATAACATTTACACTTATTTTAGTGGAATAATGTTTTGTTCACAAACTTGTATAAAATATAAGATTCATGTAGAGAGACACTGACAAGATACATATTGGATTGATTGAAATTAGTAATATTTAATTATTTTTCACAGTTAAGCCTTTCTTCACATTACCCTCTAGTCCTGGTGATTCAGTTTTGAGAAGAGTATCAGCTTTTTATTAGTTTTTAAGGAATAATAGTAAATACATTTATTTAATAAAGGAACCATGTAAATTTGTGATTATCTTATCTTGCTCACTCTTCATCTTTCCAGGAGTTTTAGTGTTTTAATCTGTTTATATAAAACTCCATCCATTCAATCAATTTGCCTTTGGAGACAATTTATACCACTGTCAGGGCTCCTGAAATACAGTAGTTAAAATTATATCCAAAATATTCCAAGTAAAATAAGACTACAATGTTGTACAAACAAAAAGCATCATATTAGGTTTCTGAGAGTTTCCTTAACTGTCACAAAATATAAGCCAACGTCCTCAGGAAATAGAGTAGTATATGTTCTAAACTATTTTGATTACCTTTCTTCTATAATTTATGTTTGTCATGAATGAAATTTGTTTATGAATGTGACAAGTTGGAAGCTTGGGGTGGAGAAAGTTACTAGATCATGTACATAATTGATCTTCTATTCCTTTTGTTTTTTTCCTTCTCATTTTCTCAAACCATTAGTATTCTGAGGATACTATGCATTTATTTTGTATTTGAAGATATTTCTTTGCTCTTGGATATGTAGTACATAGAACTTACAAATCTAATGAGCAAGTCTAACTAGGTTGAGATGACTTGAAGAAAACAAGTTAAAAGTTATGAAGGCATATTTTGCACAGGTCTAAGCTTGGTATTTACCAAGAGTTGGAGTTTGTAGTTAGGATTCATCTTGACTTATCTTTTAACTAACAAAAGTGTGAGGTTTTCTTCCTTTATCGGCAAAGGCCAGTCGTATGAAAGAAAAAATGCCATAAAAAATTCAAAAAGTAAGGGACTTAATACAGGAAATTGGATGCTTATAATATCATTGGAAGAGCTGAAGCAATGGTAGTCAGAGGCCAACTAGATGGAAGATAGAAAGGAATTGACGAGAACCAACCTTATTATTTACTACACTCCCTCAATCTAACAATTCAGACCTCAAAGCCAGCATGAAAATCCCACATTAAATAAAATAGCATATATAAAGCAACCAGCATGTACTGTGAAAAATAAAAAGCTCTTTAAAAATAAATTATCTAGTAATGGTACTAATTAAATATCCTCTTTAAAGACGCTTTTCTAAAAAATCTTTATCCCTGAGACTCAGGTATAATATCTGGATTAACAGGTTATCACTGATTTGGAAAATTAATATGAAGACATAATATGTCTTTCCCTATCATCATTAAACTCTCCCTAATACCAAACTTGGGGACAAATGAGGGTTGGTCCATAAAATATGGTACGGTGGAAAAAACATGGGTTTTATAAGGATTTTGGAGGCAAGCATGAGCTCTAAACCTGACTTCAGAAATTAATAACTGTGAAATCTTTTATAAGTTACTTATCTTCCTGGGCCTTTGCTTTTTTTATTTATACAAAATAATTAAAATACTTCATAGGGTTGTTTTGAGAAGTAAATGAGATAAATGTGCCTTAGCATCAGTGAATGGTTGTTATATTCCGGCCTTCTTTTGTCTATCTGATATACAGGATATAAGCAAATGATTACTCATTATGGTAGAGAAGAGGATACAGTGACTGCTGTAAGAAAGAGAGGTGAAAGATGCAATTGGTATGAAAAAATGTGTAAGATGAATTGAGTTTTTTAATTGCAGTAAAACAACAAAATTTACCATCTTAACCATTTTTAAGTGTACGCAGTGTTAAGTAGTGTTAAATATATTCATACTGCTGTGAGGAAGACCTTCAGAACATTCAGTCTTCCAGACAGCCCTATGAAGTAGATATAACACCTTTCCACAGGTGCTGACAGACACGTTTATGGTGGTGAGGAGGCGGCAGATGTTGTGGGCTGATAGCAGTAGAAGAAATATGAGAGGCAGAAAAATAGTTGCCATCATCTAATGACCCACACAATATGCTGAGCTTCGAATGCATTCTCTTTAATAAAAATAATGTAAGGAATAAATAAAATGGTCTAAGGAAAGTCTGCAGCAGACGAAGAAAACTAAAACTAGATCCCGCGGAACAATCCACTTGGAGGAGTAGAAAAAAAGGGAGCCATAAACAAAAGGGCCCCATGATTGAAAAAGAAAAGATGAACCAAACAAATTCTGTCATGGAGTTGGTGGGGAAGAGGAGCGTTTCAACAAAAACGAAATACTGAACGCTGCAAGAAGGTTGAGGAAGGTACAACTGAGATCGTTAGTGACTTCATCTTGCACTCTCCCAAATTAGTGTTGGTCATCTCCACCCTCTATCTCGAGCATTCTTATAAGTTTTTGTCATTGGGCCTCAAAATGTTTGTTCATATTTAACAATGTCCCTTTCCACATGTAGATTTGGCAAAGATGACTAATTCTTTTCCACTTTGCAGCAGTCAATTACAATTACAATTACTATCTATCTATCTACACATACATGTTTATATAATATTTATATATTAAATTTTAATATATATATGTATTTGAACAATATATTATAATTAGAATTATATATTGCCTATAATTTTTATATATTTATAAATGAAATATAATACTTTCATTTACTTTAGGAATCTGGTCATCTACTTTACCTACAATTGTTAAAGTGTTCTGAAATTTAACCACAGAAGTTTGCTCCTCTGAAGAGCTTCGTTTTGCTACAAAATTTGTGAGCTGCATTCTCCTTTTCAAAACCATTGTAATAACAGTAAAATTACATATGTACAGTACCAATCCAATAAAGTCCTACTGGCAGTACATACCCCTCAAAGAAATATTATTCATGCTTCACATACCCAGTGTTTAACATTACATTTCCTCTAATCCTTGCTGAAACAATTTATTAAAAGAAGTACAATATTGGCTGTGAACTTGTGGAAAAAAACTTTTCAAAAGTTATTTCTGCCTAACAATTGAGGAAGAATTTACAAGTGTTAATCTTTTGGACATGGAACATGATATCTAAGAGATTCTTTGTTTTTCTCTACAAATATTGCTGATTTTGATATTTAATAATCCTATTCTTTATTGCAATTTTTTTGAGCTTTGTTCATGATTGTTTTTCAGAGATTTCCATTCAATGATGTCATTCTTTATGTGGCTTCTGTAACTTGATTCGCCTAGCCTACCTCACACAGTATTTCCAGGGTCAATGCTTTCAAAGCTACTTAGAAATTGAGGTCTCCTTTTCCCTCTGGGGCCTCAAGCTCTTGTCTGAGTAGGCAAAATATGGCTGAGCTGTCTCAGAAATTCTCAGTCATCAGTCCTTGTGGAAGTGGGGTGATGAGTTATTCTTGGTTATTAATTTGCATTCCATCAGGCCTCCTTCCTCTTACAGCTCAAGATTCCATGTCTCTAAGTCTATGAAGCAAGTTACACATTCTTTGGGTTCTTATCACTTATGGCCCCATCACCTCCACCGCTTGCTGAACTACTCCCCAGAGCTGATAACGAGCACCTGAGAACCAAGTCCTCTCAGTGCTAAGCTTCAGTTTCCTCGTAGACTGTTCTCCATACCTCCCTCAGGAGCCAGCTAGCTCACTGTTTCTTGTTTTAAAACTATCAAAGTTAAACTAGTGAAATCAGATTTTATTCAGTCACTGACAGTCAGGCAAAGAGCTGAGGTCCATTCCGATTTGCACAGAGGTGACTGATTATTTTAAAAGGAAAATGAGGGAGAAGGGAGACGGGAGTGAGCAGAGGCTCAAATTGAGTCAGGAAAGCGAACAATTACAAGGGACCGGTCAGTGTAAATTCAGTGAGGTCAGCTGTATCATCTAGCTGGCCATTATCAAAGTTAGGATTCTATCCTCCCACCGAGACCAGGCCCTGTCCTTCCTGATGACTGCATTTCAAAGGAATGGCTTTCAGGGCCTTGAGAAAGCGACTCCTGAATTGCAGGAGATACATATACTTCTCAAATTCGCAGAGGAAGGAGTCACAATTGTAAACCTTTTTTTAGTAAATGCTCTAAGAAAGGGAGGTCAGGGCCCTATGGTCAGGTGTTGGCTAGAGCAAACAGTAAATTCTTTGATAGCCCTGAGTTTTTTTCAGACAGGAACTCAGAGAGAGAACCCAGGAGTGTGGCCTTGGGCTGCTGGACGCCATGTTCAAGTGTGGTCAAGTCTCAGTGCAGGATTTTGAATGGAGGGGTCCTGCCAAGAATTTTTGCAATTCTCCAAACTACGCCTCAGAGATGACCAGTTCCTAGAAAGTGCTGTTCTTTATTTGCCTCTGGTTTCAAAAACTGGAGAATGGTGAGAATTGGATCAGCAATACCTTTCACTCGACGAAGCACATTTCAGTGGGAGCAGAGATTCCGGCTCACCTTCGAGAATCATACCTGGATCATGAAACAAATGATTTCATATTGTTTTTACAAAATGTGTTTCCCTGAATCCCAGTAAACATTCCACCTAGGCCTTAAAGGGTGAGTAAGCATTAATAAACCACCAGCAGAAAGAAGGAAATTCCATGCAGAGGACCTATATATAGCCAAAGCCATAAAATATATGCTTTGATTGGATCTGTAGCTGCCTGGATGATAAATCTTACATTAGTCAATTTCTTTTCAAGAAGCCATTCTCATCTTTACCTGTGATCAACCTAATTTTCCTTTAACATATACGTTAATGTCAATACCCAATTCTGAAATGTTAGAATGCAGCTTTTGTCATCTCAGCATCACAGGCAGCCTTGGCAATATGCAGCCTGTTCTATTAACCAGTCACATCCAAAGAGAGTTCATGGGAAACGCTTAATACATCGAAACTCTTTTAAATATCCAATGCAATGCAGGGGATTAAATTTTCCATTCTTAAAAATTTAGTAGATGGGTTTAAACCAAATCTCAAGCAGAATATTAATCTAAAGATGAGAAAATATGAAACAGCTCTGGCAGAAGTTGAAGATATCCAGAGCCCACTTACTCCAATAAGCACCCTCTCCCGCTGGAAGTCCATTGTGCAAGCCCGTAAATTCACAGGATTCTGCAGAGAACTTGGAAAACTGCTGTACTACGTGAGAGACACTGAGTGTGGTTGTACACAAGGGCTGATGCTCAGAAAGAGCAGAAACCTTCCTGTCCGGTAGCCTTCTAAAATGTCTACCTTTTATATGAATGTGGGGCCTCATTTAAATATAACTAAAGGCTGTTATTGAATATATTTCAGGATTCAGGAACTGTATGAACAGATCCTTTGACAGAGCTTACATTTTAAACACAATACCATTTCAGAAGTCTACAAAAATCAATTTAGAAAAGTATTCCCCAAATGGCAATATAGTGAAAATATAGCCGACAATTATAATACAAAAAATAGGCAGGTTCTACTTCAGTGATTCCCAAAGATCTGATTTTTAAAGTGCTCGCTAGAGACTGGAACTTGCTTTCCACTTGGGCAGAAGCAGAGGAAAGTGCAGCCGTAAATGGAATGAGGATGGTGACGGGGGCGCCGCTGAGCTGCCTTCTCCCACACACACTCAGAAGGCACGGCTGTACACGGAGCAAACCTGTCTGAGAGAGATCCACAAACAAGTGAATGACTCCTCCACAGAGACGAATGAGGAAATCCTGACATCTCAACAGGGAGGCAAGGCTGGCCACGCTCCTGCCAAAATCCCACCTCTGGCACCGTGCCATGCAATCAGGAGGGAACGCCCAACTCCCAGTTCCTCCTTGAGGATCCTAGAGGGTAGACCCCACATCGAGTGTCCCAGCGTTTAAGACTCCCACTGGAAGGATGGGCTCCCCAAACACCTAGCTCCGAAAGCCAGCAGTGTCCCTGAGATCCACAAGAGTGTAGAAAACCAAGACGTGATACTGAAGGGGTGCCACACATGCTCCCAGGACTCAGTGCAGAGGGAGCAGGCGATGTTGCCAGGTTCTCAGTCTTCAGTCTTCCCCACCCCGGAAGAGGTTTATTTGCATACTTTAAAAGCAGCTTCCTGAGGGCCAGGCTGCTAGTTAGCAGACACTAGGGATCCTCCCCAGAGGCCAGGAAGGCTGGAAGACCCTACTCCCACTCTCTCTTTCCAGCCACTCAAAGTCACCAGTACCTCCCTGTAAGGAGCTTATACACACATGTGGTGCCTCAGCTTTTGCAGCAGCCACCTAGGGCCTGGCCTCTGGAGTACAATATTAGCAAATAATAATAATAGCCAATGGGGTTTGGATTCCAGAGTCTCACAGGACTGTGGGAAACAAAGACACAACTTTTAAGGAGCACAGGAGCACCCCTCCCCCAGCAGCTATACCCCCAAGCCCAGCACTGAGGAGGCAGGTAAAAATGCCCATCTCAGCTTCCCCCTAGGGGTCCACCTTCTAATCAGCCTGCATCTAGGTGCTAACTGTGAACCTTCCCCTTGGGACACTGACACCCTCAACTACTGGGAGCCACTCAGAACAAAGACAGAGGCTTGCACAATCACAAAAGTTTGAGAGAGAACTAGGGACTGGGCCAGGCTGATCAACAAGGTTCATCTCCTACATGAGACCTGTCTGTCAAGACTGGGCGAGGTGGCCCGTTGTGTCGAATATACAGAAAGCAACATAGAGAGAGTTGAGGAAGATGAAGAAACAAAGGAATATGTTCCAAACTAAAGAACAAGATAAATCTCCAGAGACAGATCTTAATGAAACAGAGATAAGTGATTTACCAGATAGAGAGTTCAAACTAACCATCCTAAGTGTTCTCAACAAGGTCAGGAGAACAATGGGTGAACACAGTGAGACTTCCAACAGAGATGGGAAATAATAGCAAGTAGTCACAGTAGGTTTCCTTTATTGAATGAGAAGGGCAACATTCATTACTTTTTAAAGGAGTCAAATCTGGGTTTAAACATATGTGCAAATGTTTACGTAAAGTACATGCCGTTTTATTTTCGTACAGCTTGCAGATATATATTCTTATATCTGAAATGAAGCTGCCACATGTCACACTTACATATCAGATACAGCTCAGAATGTTTAAAAATTCTGGTAAGCTCACTGAAGTTCAAATAAAGAGGTCTAGGAATCTTATCCAAGCAGCTGTGGTCCCTATTTGAATTTTAGCCTAGATTATTAAAACCTCAAACCACAAAACTCCCCTAGGAAATCTTGCATAAGCATTGTTCTCATTGAAAAGGGCTGGGATCAGAAAGGAAGCAAGAGGCTCATGCTTTAGTTGGCTTTAGAACATCAAAAACCAAATGGCCAGTTCTCCTTCAGATGTGTGTTCAGAACCCCCTTTAAAGGCAATGGAAATTACATGTGTGGATTTGGGGAGAACATACCCCCAAGTAAGCAAATTAAGAAATGCCAAAACAATCAAATGTCTTTGCTCAAAAAAAAAAAAATCACTTAAACAATACTTACTTTAAAAAGTAATTTTAGGCAATATGTCAAGCAAATTCTATTCATCAGTGATAGAATTTCTATGACCAGTTTGAGGGAAAGATTTTAAAAAATACTTTAACCATGCTTCTTTTCTGGTTTTGACCAGAAAAATACAGTTGCTAAACTATTTTTGAAAAAGTAGTTATTTATGTTTCTCTAAAGTATGTATCTCATAGTTCAAAAATTGGTTATTTTTCTACCAGGGCCTGATGGGAACATTTTTATATTTGCTAATGACAGAACATGTAAAAGAGATTTTGTGTGTGTGTGTGTGGAAAGAGCTTCTCGAATAGCAATACTTTAAACATAGATTTTTATCATTGTGAGAGAGGAGGTAGTGTTCTTAAATACTCCCAAGAATGTGGCTGATAGACAATGTTAATTTGGCAAAGGAGAGGTGAGTAAGGAAGGACCGGATAGAGGAGTTATTATTTTTGAGGATGTGGGTAGGGAGTTCTGCCGAAAATACTCCTTACTATATCCAAACCACAAAGGTTTACTAAACAGAAATTTAAATCAAAAGGCAAACAGGATATTCATCTGGGACACATTTTTGGACACATACTTTTAATACCACATGAAAGCTGTGCTATCCAGATGTAAAAGCAATACAATTTAAACAAAAAAGCAAACAATGCAATGAGAAGTGACATTGGATGATAGCCTCTAAAACGGGGCACTTCCTCAGTGAAGTTACAGAATCACAGAGGGAGCCATTTGCTCTGAGGAAGAGGTGGGGCGGCTCCTGGAGGCCTGGGCTTTCTCACAATGGAAGAAGTAAAAGAGCAATCTGGTTTTAGGAAACACTGCACTTGGCAGCCTCTGCTTTCTGGATTTCTTAAATTATCTATTTTAGACTGAAGTGGAAACGTATTAAAGCCAGCACTTGAATATCAGATCAGCTTCAGGAAGGAAAACAGAGAAAAAGTTGTTGGTACATATTGTACCCGGAATGTTATGAAGCATGAAGTGAATAACAATTTCTATGAGCTACCAAAGGCTAGCCATGCAATCACAAAGACAAAATTATCAATAATGTTTTTAAAACTTGGAACACTTAAGAATTTGGAAACAAGAAAGTCTTTGCTAAGACTGAAGAAAAGAGGATATGTTACAGTGACACCAGGCTATTGTATTTTTCACACAATTGGAAGGGGAATTTTTAGGGTATCATTTAGTTATTTTTCAGATTCTTAATTTTAATAAATTACAAATGAGAGTGAGCTAGGCAGCCATGAAAGTCATGACTTGAGCTTCATGTGTTTTAAAATAGCAAATATTAAGCATTTACATTCTTCACAATTCTTTTTTTTTTTTAAGATTTTTATTGGGGAATTGGGGGAAGGGGAACAGACAAGTTGCTGTCCTTTTGTTCTTCAGTCTAGTTGTGGAGGACATTGCTTCACTGGCCCAAGTTGGCACCATCATTGTGCTCTTCCCAGGTGAGGCAGATCAGTCGCCGGCTTCTGGACGGCCGCTCACTGTGGCTGCTGGCCGCTCACGCTGGCTGCTGGCTACACACGGTAGCCCATGGCAACCCACTGCAGCAGGGGCTGCAGCCTACAACAGATAACGCCGGCAACTCTCAGCATCCCAGCTCCAGGTTGAGCTGTTGTTCAGCATCTTAGCTGTGGAGGGCAGTGTCACTGGCCCTCATATGTGGGATCCGAACCGGGGCCCTCTGGTGTCCCAAGCCAGCTCTTAACCAACACGCCACTCGTCCGGCCCACAATTCTTAAAATAAACAGTCCAAGGCCTATTAACAATGTCTGGCTGTCCTGTCCAGGTTGCGATAAACCCTGGTAGATGTTACCTACCAAATTTCCAGATTAAGTTTCTGTCATTTGCTGAGTTTTTTCATTCAATATAAGAAATACGTACAAACCGTTTGGATTTTTCCCCCAACATTAGTTTTCGAGATCAGAAATGAAAACTTCCAAAATTTTGGCTGTTTACACATTTTTCCTTAAGCTTTATCTGCTATATTCTAAAACTTAAGGTGAAAAACATTTCTAACTAAAAGAGTTAGAAGTTATTTTTGATAGTGACCAAGTCACATGGTTTATATCCTATGAAGGAAAGGAAAGAGTTTGGGAAAGGGCCAGCTTATGAGACATAATTACTTCAGAGAAGTAGATTATTGGTATTTAGTGATAAAAACCTTAGAACTATTTGAAATTTGCATTATTTTCTCTAAAAATATTTCTCATGTTGTATAACTTTTAAGTATTTTTGACATAGTTTTGCTTTCCTAAATAGAACAGAGATTGAACTGCCATAGTTTGCAGAATATTAATAGACATGAAATACTTTAAAACAGAAAGTGGTAGATAAACATTGATTTAAACCCAAGAAAAGCATGTGGTTGGGTTTTTCTTTCTCTTCTATTTCATTAAAATGGTTATATGGCATTACTACTATTCATTCTCTTTTTGTTTACCATGTATTTTTCTCCTAACAGCTTACTTGTCATGTTTTGAAACCTGAATTATTTAATTAAGATATCATTAGATTTTCTTTTCCTTTAATGTTTTGAAATTTTGCTTTTCGTTAACACATTTATTTGTTCTTGAACTCTTGAAGGTTATATAACAAGTTTGGTTAGAATAAATGTGTTGAGGAGTAACATGTGATATATTAGTGTTAAACTGACATATAACAAATTACCACAAATTCAGCAGCTTAAATCAGCATGTATTATCATCTCATAGTTACCCCAGGTGAGGAATTCAGGCACACCCTAATTGGGTCCTCTCACAAACATGAGCAAATCAAGGCACTGGCTCTGCTACATTCTGCCTGAAGCTCCGGGCCTATCCTCAGCTCCCAGGACTGTTGGCAGAAACCAGTTTTTTGCGGTTATAGGACTCAGGTTCCTGCTTTCTTGCTGACCAGGGCCTGCTCTCTGTTCCTAGAAGCACCACAGTTCCCTACCACGTGACCCTCTCCTAACTTGGCATCCCATTTCTTTAACGCTAGTAAGGGAGACTCTCTCACTCTAGTGTGTTAAAGGAAGTTTCATATACCCTACACTCATGGGAGCGACATCTTGTAACCTTTCCCACATTATGTTGGCTAAGGGCAAATCATGGGTCCTGCCCACACTCAGGGGGTGGGGACTCTGTAGGGCCCAACAACAGAAAATGGAGATCCTGGGGGGCAATCTCTGAATTCTGCTTCCCACGTGTAGAAATTTCTATTGTTTCACTAATTTAGAAGCAATTTCAGGCATTTAAAATATTACTATACATCTGGTGTTTACACTTTTTCATATGAAATGTATTAGTATGCTTAATTTTAGTTTGATACTAGTCAGTATAACTAACTACATGAACATTGAGAGAGTAAAAGGTACAGGTATAATTTGGCTTCCTATGAAACAGGTCACCACATTGAGAATATTTGCTTTAAGGGGATAAAAGGTTCCGATATCCAGGTATAAAACAAATAAGTCATGGGCTGTAACGTGCACCATAGAGAATACAGTCCATAATATTGTGATATCGTGGTACAGTGTTAGATGGTTGCTGGACTTACCATGGTGATCACTTCTTTAGGTATATAAATGTTGAGTAATTATGGTGTGCCCCTGAAACTAATATAATATTGTCTGTTAGCTATATTTTCATAAAAATCTTAAAAAAATATTCACTTCAAATATTACCACTTAATAAGAACGTTTCTAATGCAAAAGTGATATATTTTAGTGTCCCTCCTCTACACTGCTTTGAAATTCACTTCTTTTGAACATCTTTGTTTTAGAAAAGGTGATTGTTTACTTTTCCTTTTTCATTCATTTATTCAACAAGCGTATATTGAATCTATATTACATTACAGGCTTTTTGTTAAGTTCTGAGATTGTAAATTAAAGAATAATGAAGCTAACATCTTTGTCGATCACTAGAAATACATTAGACACATCCCTTAACCTCTTGAGCCTTAGTTTGCTCAACTTTCAAATAAATTTTTATAATTTTGATACCATTTAATTTGCAAAACGTTCTGAGACAAAAGACATGCTAGATGCCTTCTGAAAGTTCAGTCTAGTGAGGGAGAGTATCACAGAGATAACACTGTTATCGTTATGACAAGCACACAGGAAGACATGCAGTGTGTAAAATCCGAGATGAGTTTTGATGGATGAGTGGGAGTAAGCCAACTGTGTCAGATGAATTTCGTAGCAAATGCAAACAGGTGCATGAGCGAGCATGTGTATTAGGGGAAGGACAAATAAATCAGTTAGATGGAATGTGGTGTGTAGACAGAGCGTTGTATGATAACCAAGTATCTAGATAAGCACAGGCCAGATCAAATAAGTACTGGCTGAAAAGCCCAGGCTGTATCCTGAATAATGGGGAGCAACTGAAAGATGTCAAATGAGAAGGAAAACAATTACCCTGATGCTGTTTAAAGCTTATTCTGCAGGAAATAGAAAATATAAAATGGAAATCCCATACAGATGGATTTCGGAGGCTGTTACAGTAAGCAAAGTAAAAGGATAAGAACGGCTGGTAAAGACGGTAAGAATGGGATGGGTGTGAACTGTTAAGGAGGTAGTGTATTTAGTACTTCGTGGCTAATTGGAGATGGGACATGAGGATGAAAGAAGGAATGGATAACTTGTGGTCTTTTTGATGGAGTAAGTTGATGTTTGGTTGATTATGTGATAATGGGAATGGAGGAGGAGGAGAAGTTTGAGGAGGAAAGGGAAGATAAGTTTCATTGGGGATTATGAAGTTTGAACTTGAGATATCTTTGAAACATACTAGAGGAGATTTCTAGCACACAATATGATGTCTAATTATAGATCCTAGGATAAATGTATTTGCTAAAGTATGTATTAGAGATTTGTCAATGTTTCTATATCTAGAATATCTGTAAGTTCTCCAGATAAAATGAAACATGGTTGAGATTTTAAAGTGGTGTTTAAGGTTGTCAGGGGAAACAGAGCCCATGAAGGGTCCTAAGAAACACTTGCCAGAGTTCTAGGATAAAAACCAGGCCACAAAAAGAAATCACAGAAACAAAATGGCTAAAACAAATCAAGACGGAAGTAAGGAATCACATACCAAATGCTATATAGAGAGAAAAAACAAAGACCAAACAGAGACTATTGATAATGCTTTGAGTGACTTGGACAAGGGGCAGTTTCACGGAGCAATAGGAAAGGAAGCTGCATTTTAGTGGATTAAAAAGTGGAAGGTAGGGGATAAAGTGGGATAAGCAAAAGTAAGCCGTGCTTTCAACAAAGCTAGTAATGGCAAGGATAGGAAATAGAGCAGTGTTTATAAACAGAAATGAGGTGGAAGATTTTCTCAAGGTATGAAGATATGTACATAGCTAGTGATTTACTCAGGCCCTATATATAAATAGGTCTTCTATCTAACTATCTATCTGTCTGTCTATCTATCTATCTATCGGGTTGTCAGAAAAGTCATGATGCATTTTTGCGACAAAAAACATAGAAAAAATATGTCATGACTTTTCCAACAACCCAATATCTATCTATCTATCTATCTATCTATCTATCTATCTATCTATCTATCTATCTATAGGTAGATATAAATACATATATATATATAACATATATAACACATATATGTTATATATATATATACATATATATATATATCTTTATGGCATACTTTATTCATAACATATTCTGACTTTTCTTTATCCTTGGTAAACAGAAAGAATCTATAAATTAGGGTGATAAGCCAAATACTTAATGCATTAGTGCATTAGTGGAAACTAGAGGGTTTGAGGGGGAAAAAAAGTTTTCTTTTTCTCTCAACCAAGCCTAGCTTTCAAAACTTTGGTCTTGTAGTCAACTCAGATATTTTATTCAATGTCAAAAGCTGAACAGTGAGTGCCTCTGATTCAGTGCAGTCCGGCTTCCACAATTCCTGTCCTCCCCACGGCACACAGATGACTCGGGCAGAATTGAGGGAACACCCTACTCAGGAAATGCAAAGGAGAAAAGAATATTCACTTCTTTTAAAAATATTACTGTCATTCTATAAGACAGAGATTTGGCATGTTTCTAGACCAAGAGTAAAAGGCAAGTTGATAGAAGGAAGCTGAAGTCAGACCAGAGAGAGCCAATGGGTGGGTTAAATTGCCCAAGGCAGAGGGTGTAGTATCAAAACACAATGAAAAGAATTCGTCTTAAAAGGAGAGGTGAGCCCTTCCATTGAACTAGAAGGGCTAGGGGCTTGTAATAATCAGTCATTGCTATACTGCCTCTCCACTGTCAAAATGGTCTGTCTGTAATGTACAATAGTTACTTTAAATGAATGTTGTCACTGTGAGAAAACTTCCCATCCTCCTGTGATTCTTCCTTCAAGCAAATTTAAGCCATTTTATTAGAAAAATAATAACCCCGTCCATTTACAACAGCAGCACAGATGTCTCATTGTTTTTGCTCAGATGAGAACATTAGCCAGAGCAAGTCACAAAGTGGTCTATTCTCCCCATCAGCTGGTTCGGGTTTTAACCAGGACTGATGCCTTGTCTTGTATTTTCTTTTACTGTTTCCTTTTATTATGTTTCCTTTAATGAGTTTCCTTTACTCAGCTGTGGATATAAAATATGGCAACCAGATTTTAGATGATTATCTCATTCAATAGGAAACACATATCCCTGCTTCAAACAGTGCATCAGTCTGCTTTCAGGAATGCTAAACAATAACAATAGCACAACAACCGAGCAGCTTAGGATAGGAAATGAAACCCACCATGAGCTCTGGAACGCTTGGATGGACACTCTAGGTGGAATGTAATTAAGGAGTTGGGATTTGTGGTTCAGGCCACCAGGGATATAAATATGCCTCCTAAGCAAAGTGCCTTAGGTTTCTCAATGATCAGACACATTGGCACATATAATGAGATGATCAGAGCACCCTTCCCCAAGGTATCTCCACCATAAATATTGTCTTACAGGGCTCTGATTTCTCAGTTAAAGCTAGAAATGAGAGGAGAGCATGTCTTCTTGGGAAAAGAAAAGCATCTTGTTTGTGCCCCATGAGGGGACATATACTCCAGTTACCACAGCTGCCATTTTTCTACCTCCTCTGCTCTGCTGAGAAAAACAAACCCATCATATTGTACATATCTGTAGTGGGAAGGCATAGAAGTGAGAATAAAAACACTGACAGGAATCTTGTTGGAGAACCATTTTTCTAATGCTACTTCATTGCCTGGTGCTTTGATCCAGGGCCACAGCTCCAAAAATACATAGTAGGCAAAGGATCTGGCAGTGCAATCATATAAAAAATATATAAAATGAAATAAAACTCTTCTGTTACTTTGCCTCTACCATGGACAAAGGTTAAAGTGAAATACCCAGGGAAAAAAATTAATGCTGATATTACTAGATGTAAGCTTAATAATGGCGCCCAAAGATAGCCAGGTCTTCATCTCTGGAAACCGTGAATGTTTATGTGGCTAATGAGACTTTGCAGATGTGATTAAATGAAGGATCTTGAAATGGAGAGATTTCCTAAACTATCCAGAAAAATATCTATATAAGTACCCTTATAAAAGGGAGATAAAGGGTGATATGAAGGAGGAGAAGAGGGCTACATGAAGGACGCCAAGGTCAGCTGACAGAGAAGAACTGATGGCACTGACTTTGAGAACAGAGAAGAGGCCACGATCCAAGGAACACAAAACTTGCTGGAGAAGCTGGAGAAAGCAAGCAAATGGCTTTTCTCCCAGAGCCTCTGGAGGCAGCCTGGTGCTGTTGACACCTTGATGTCAGCCCAGTGAAATCCATTTAAGACTTATGACCTCCAAAGCTATAAAAGAATAAAGTAGTACTTATTCTGCTCAGGTTAAAGCTGCTCAGGTTGTACCAATTTGTTACAGTAAGCACAGGAAGCTAATATACTATACACGGTTAAGATCTATAAGTAGAGTAGAATAAGCACCCTGACCGCTCCATAAATCATTTAACCAAAGTCTGATTTTCCCCATTGTATCCTGAGAAAACGTAGTCTGTGTTTGTGCCACAGAATGCTTCAGAAAAGAATAAGAAAATTTATGACTGTTATTCAATATAAAGTATTATTACCTTCAGAATATCTTAATCTAGAAAATGATAATAACATAACATTAAAATCTTTTCCTGCCAGGTGACCCTAAAGAAACAAAAAGAAAAATTCTAATGTAAAACTGAAAATAAAAAATAATGTAAACAATGGTCCTGTAAGCCCTTTGAACTACACACTTTACCTAATAGAACATATGAGATTGTGTGTATGAAATTAAAATAATATAGCAAAATTGATTTTTCAATATCTTGTTAAATAAATGAAAATATTTCTTCGGAAACAATTAGTTTAATTAACATTGACATAATTAAAAATACCATATAAACTCATTTTAAAAATAAGACTAACAGATTTAAACTCAATTTCAATTGATGTAATCAGTAGAAAACAATCTATTTTCTGATTTGATTTTTTTTAGCAATGTCCAGACAGATAACCCAAGTTTTTGTTGTTGATTTTGCTTTTTTATTTTACTTATTTGTTTTTCAAGTTTCTTCATTTATCAATCAATTGTATCAGGATCAAATAAAGGCTCCTGAATTAATCAATTTGACATGTTTCATTTTATAACTGATAAATTCCAATTATATATATCCACTTAAAATATTTCCCTAGTCATATTCCAAAATATGATTTTCAGGCACTCTATTAAATTTATTCCAATGTGAAGAGAGTTCAGTCCATATCAATTGAAGCAGTAGTACTTACTGACTGAAAGATTCTTTATTTTAATAAACACTTGCTGAACATTTCTCTCCATTTACATTATCTTATTTCAGACCTCAACAAATCCCCAATTGTGTTACTATAAGTCTCCCAGCTGATCATTTCTCATTGCCTTTTCTTCAAGCCTCAGTTTTCTATTTCATTATCAGAGTAATATTTCTAATCACAGTCATTCCCATGATCAGAAAATTTCAATTGCTCTATATTGCTCTTAAAATAAAACCCACACATCTTAGTATGGCTTATAAAGATTTCCAGGAATAATATCTGTCATTCTCTCCAGTCTCGTCTTTTGCCATTCTCCAGTTTAACACAAAATGAAACAATCTAAGATCCTCTAAATTCACTGTTACTTCTGGCCTCTGCACAGATTCTCTCTGCCTGAAAATACTTCTCCAAAATAAAATGCTCTGTGGATGGTTAGATATATGTACCTCCAAAGTCTCCAGGAGACAAATCTAAACTGGAACCATCCAGAAGACAATAGACTTAAAATCATGGGTAAAGATGAGATTACTCATAGACTGTATTTACAGTAAGAAGGGGTTGTGGATGAAAATCTAAAGAATACTGACATTATAAGACTGGAGAAGAAAATAAACCCATGAGGGGGATTTAAAAAGGAGCAGTCAGAAATGTTAAAGAAAAAAAGGCAAAATCGTGTGGTATAGGAACTTATGGATAAGAGCATTTCAAATATAAGAATATTGCTGAAAAAGGCAATTAAGAACAGAATAATACCTGTGGCTTAGCAATAAGATTACTCCATTTTCAGTGGCATGGTGAGGTTGGAAATTAATTTGGGGCTGTGAGTCCTGATTTCCAGATTGGAGTGCAGGATACACAGCAAATAAAAAGCTAGAATATTGGTTGATTTAATACATGTTAAAGACATCTTGATAAGTCAGAAATTTGGGGTGAAGAGCAAAGTCATGTTAAATTGTTCAGTGAATGGGAAGGGCTGACAAGGGGTCAGTAAATCATAGATCCCAGAAAGGTGAGAATAACATAGTTTCAGCCTATATGGATGGGAGGGTTTACATATCCATGAAGGAAAATGGTCTGACCTTGTAAATTGAAGAAAGGAGCACATCAACCCTGTTTCCTGACCTGGGGGAGAAGGAGCAGTGAACACGAAAGTTCTATCTGACCCCTCCTGTTAAATTTCACTTAAACATTTCTTTCTGATGTAGAGTGGACTTCATCTTAAAGTTCAATCTGAAAAAAATGCTTTCAAATTTTGACTAATACGTCATAGGAGTTATCAATTCTCCTTCATATTCTCAAGGTGACACTTGAGAATGTATGCTTGCAGGCGAAGACATTATAGCTTGAAAGTTCTTTCTCAGTCAAAAATACAAATACACTATATTTTGTTCTGTGGCATTTATAAGTGTTTTCTACCATACTGATCCTTATAAGCTGAGTATTTATGAGAAAAGTGTTTCTAAATATTAAAAAAATACTCTATAGAAGAGTCCGTAGAAGCTAGACTTTGGAGCCTGTCTGGGTTTGAATACCAAGTTATCTCAGACAAGCTATTCAACTTACCAAAGCCTCAGTTTTTCTCATCAGTAAAATGGAACCAATAAATCCGATTGTTGCAAAGATTAAATAAAGCAGTGTTTTACAAATGCTTAGTACAATGTGTAGAATGTAAATATAGCTGTTATCTTATAGACTTGTTGACCTCACATGCTTATTTCTGCTTCATTTCTGATTTATTCAGAACTAGGAAGGATGTGAATCAAGAAAAGGCAGAGTTTCATCTATGACATGCATTCAGGAGGATATTGCCTAGAGAACAAAAGTTTTGAAACAAAATTTTTTCAAAGGGAGGAACCAGTTCACATGCTGTCATCCTTACCCACAACCATATGCACTGGTGCCTTCCTTGCCAGAAAATAAAATTAGCTCTTGCATAGACACAGTAATTGGCTTTGATGCAAATTCTTGTTGACATGTTTACTTCTAAGGACACTTCTAAGAACACTCTGTTGATTGGTCAACACAGGTCTAGGCTATTTCTTGCCACAGATTTCCAGAAGTCATCGCCATGCCACACCATCCTTAAACAGCCTTTCATCGGCTCATGAACACGCCTGTATGCTTTTTCATCTACTGTTTTCTCTGACTCAAAAGCCATTTCTATTTTCTCTGCCTAGTGAACTTCCATATAATCCTCAAGACCCAGATTAAAAGTTGCCCTAAAACAAATGCTGCCCCATCCTGAGTTCATCATTCCTGCTGCTGCATCACCTTTTATGGCTTAAATAGGCAGGCATGACAGAGTCAAAGCAAAGCATTTTACAACTCATATAACTGAAGGGCGTAGTACATATGTATGTTTTGAAAAACATGATAAAAGAAACTTCCATATGTTTCTCTCATACATCCTGGATAAGAATAACTGTTCTAGTATAATATGTCATACATCCTGGATAAGAATAACTGTTCTAGTATAATAATATTGGTTTTTAAGTCTTTCTTCGCCACTAGACTGTTAGATCTCAGAAGAGAAAGACCCGGTTTTGCTTGTAGGTATCCCCAAAACCCAGCAGGACACTTTATAAAACACACTCAATAAGCTTTTAAAAAATAAATTAATAAATAGAAGCCAATTTCACCTCTATTTGAGCAGTTGCTTGGATATTTTATTCAGTTATTATTACAATTAGGAAAAGCTGTAGTCTTTCCATTGTTGCATATTCAGAACTTTTTTGTCCCAATATGACAACTAATATCTGAAATTTGCAAAAGTTATTTTGGCTCTAAGTAATATGATGGATTATTAGCCGCCTGGCTCTGTATTAAATGCTGCTGTAGACAGATATTATTGCGGGCCTGGTGTCATGACTATAAAACGACAAAAAACAAGACTTCAGACCACACAGGTTGAGGGTGACATTGGATGGTGTGGTTCAAGAAGTCATCACAAAATGAGGTCCCCTAAATAGGATTTCTACTTTTTGGAACTCTTTTGAAATCACAAGCTAAGGAATTTTCTCTTTCTTCCCCTGGTTTCATCCTTGGGTAGCTGAATTGGGCGACACTGTGGGATAGACATTCTGAGAGGAGCTGCCCCAACTCAACCCTCAGGCTGAGTTCAGGGGGTGAGAAGAAAGAGCAACGGGAATGAAAGTGAAGTTAGTGTCACCTCTGTATCTCAAAGACTGACACTTGAGCAGCTGTTGGTGGAGAGGCAAAATTTCTCACAGTGTTTGTGGGCAGTCACGTTTCATAGGAGAAAGTAACCAGCTCTGCATGAATCAGCAATGGCATTCCTGACACAGAAGGAGGATTGGTTGGTAGCTATCAGATAATAAGGAGAATAAAAGAAACAAGACATTGGGGCAGAACCAAGAAAAAGACAATTCTGTTAAACATATCTGGACAAAGATTTCAGCAAACTGGAACTTTGATTTTTTTCTTTTCTAATAAAACCTATACACCTAGATAAAGCCTGTTCCAATGGGGATGGAAAACGTGGAGCGTTATTATTCTAGGTTAATAAGAAGAACCTAAGGTGATGAAAAAAGCGGAAGGCATCCTGTAATCACACACAAAGCAGGGTCACAGCATTCAAGACGGGCCTTCTCTAGTCACTAGACAGAATCCTCGGAGGTGTCTTCAGAGACAATGGTGATGCAACATGAAGGGTTGGACAACCAACCAATTAAACTTTAATTTCCTTTTTTTCTTAAATAACCCAATAATAAGAATGGAATGAACTATATCAGAAGAATGTCTTTTGCTTTGTTTTCTTAAGCATTGTTTGTACAGGCTTGTAACTAACTCTTCCTATATGATTAGTACTTATTTTTATCATCATAACAAATGATGAATTCTCCCAAGTGAATAATTACATCTTTTAATTTTCATGCATTTCTGCAACACCACCTCTTGCATCTGTTTATCCCTCATGTACAATAGATAATCAGGGATTTTTCATCATCAAATCTTATTTCTGAGTCATAGCTTAATCACCTGGCAATAACTGGTAATTGGTGATCTTCAGAAGCATATGGATTATAAGTAACAAAATCAACAAAAAGAGAAGTAGATGAAGAAGGCAATTTAGTGCTTCTGCTGGAAATAAATGGATTACACTGTGAGCTGGATCTCTTAAAACACATGTGTTTAAAAAAATAACTTATACCCCTTACTAAAGGCATAAATTAGTTTGGAAGCATAACATGTTTGTTTAAGAATAACTTGTTCTCCCAAACCATCTGTCCCGGCGATGTTGCTGTGTGCAGTGGAAGGTCAGGTCATGTGGCATAACTGAGATTCGACAGGCAGAGGGGGGCTTACATTACCTCACTTGCCAAACTGCATTTTCTGTAAGCCAAGGCCTTGCTTAGTAGTTCAAGAAAATTGTCTTCATTTTCTTGGCCTTATTCTATTTGGAAAGTTAAACAATAGTTACCAACTTCATAGATCTCTTTTGTGTCCAAAGTTGTTAAAACAAAGAAAGAAACACACACACATGCACACAATCCAAAAATTATCTTAGGAAATGTTCCCTGGTGGTCAGACAGTAAGCAGAAAATGGTAGGCATGCATTGTAGGACAAGGTTAACGTGGATGGGCTTCCACGGGCTGCTGGGCATGACATTAAATGGCGGTTCAGTGTGGAAGTAGATACCGTGGAAGGAGAGGTGGAAAATGGACCAGAAAGAGCAAGCTTCTATACACCTTCCCCCACTCCCTTAATGAAGCTGGCAAGGTTTGGTTAGTGATTTCAGAGATGTCAACAAAATCAAAGCAATAATAAACTATGGGACAACAACAAGACATGTAGGAAGGAATATACTGCAAAAGCCTAAAGGGAAACAGTCCCATCTCTGTGCCACCCTTGCCAACAGCACTGTCACTCCCCTATCCAGCCATCATTAAAGTTACAGACTGTATAAAAATCATCAAAAATTTACCAACATGGGGAAAAAGGAACGTAGCTAGTCACAAATCAAAGCTGTGTATACTTATTTAATATACTTCACAAACCTCAGCAAAGAAAGGGTGAATGTGACAATTCCTTCAACCAAATACCTATGAGAAAATCAGGCTACTTGTTATTTTCATGGATGTTGTAAAATGATGTAGTCACCATTTTGGAGATTCCTCAAAAAATTTAAAGTAGAACTATCAAATGATCCAGCAACCCCAATCCAAAAGAATTTAAGTCAGGATCTTAAAAAGATATCTGCACTCCCATATTCATTCCATTTTGAAATTACAATGCTGTATAGATTAGCTAATTCACAGATAATGTTGAAATCAAGAGTCTTATAGGATATTCATCTCCATGGGAATTAAAAGGATTTCAAAAGGAGACTAATTAGACATAGCAAAGATTTGCTTTTAGTCTGATTCATGAAAAATTTATTAGAAATTGTCATTTCCAAAATCATTCTGAAAATGACATTTAAAAAAAAAGGCATTGAATTGAATAATTCAATCAGAAATCAAGAATCAAAGTTTAGGAAACTACTGACCACTCTATCATCTTAAACGCAGTATTAGCAGTGCTTTATCTTTATTTTTATTGGGTAAACAATCAATATTAAGACAAAGTATTCTGTATATATGCACAATGTTGTTCCTTCTTACTTGAAGTCTGGAAAATAATACATCTGGTTAACATCATGACTGCTCTGGAATTCTCATTGAAAACTTTTTTAACAGAGTATTCCAAGAATATCCTTTGTTTCCTCTTACTTAGTAGTTTTAAATCCACTGTAAACAATGGAAGCTTAGCCTTTCCCTCCCTTCCTTAATACCCTTTCTGATAAATCAGAAAGCAGAAACATTTTAAATGATCTGTTTACGTATTAGATATTTAGTTTATCAATTATTTCTTCCCCTAGTCATTCTTCCAGAAACAAGCTGGACATAGACGCAGACACAACAGGACACATTTGGTCAGCAGTTTCACTGTTAGTTTGCATATGTGCTTAATTGTACGGGATGTACCGAGTGTTGTTGCTATTTTGGTCATGGTTTCTTTACTGGAAAAAGAAATCTGTTTTTTGTGAGGCCTGACCATTCGTATTTGATTGCCTGAAGAAACTTGTTGACTTGAATTCTGTCTAGTATTTCGGTACCTTCACATTGCCTTAATTTTTCACAGTTTCTGTCAATTATCCCACCAACTTGTCATTCCTTTAAAAAAATGAGATCACAATACTGTAGACAACATTTTAGCATGGTCTTCTTAGAATCAAGATGGTCCACAAACTAATAGTCACTCACATCATTTACTTTTGTGTAACATGTGAAGTAAATAAAACGTGCTTTTGTTTTAATCTTTCCTGTAGGATTTCACAATTGTTTACATCTTCCCCCCCCCCCAAAAGTTTAGTGTATCCCTTTTTTTCATACCAAATCTAAATTTTATGCGTTTTAACCATTACATGGCTGGTAAGCATTCATATGTAATCCCTCTTTAGATATTAGCACTACCTTCTTTACCATAAAAGACAATTCTATTAAAAGTCCTCTTTAAATGATCAGGCTGTTCAATGATGTCTAAAGCTACACCTGTAAACTCATTAAAACTGAGAACAGTGTATCTTTATGCTGCTGACATGCATATCATGTTTTTGTGAAAAGTGTTTCAGGTAGTGATGGCCATAAAAGTAATCTAATATATTCTGAATAAATGGCTGTGTGCCAAATGTTAATATACTAATTTCTAAGCTGTATAACCAGTCACGGGATGACTGGAAGCCTGTGCACTTCATTGTAACTGCTGTTCCCCTAGCTGCTGTGACACCCACAGCACTTACTTGAAATGGCACTTGTAGCACAAAGCCATTAGCAGGGGCATAGAGACACCAAAATGTTGAACACCAGTGGAGTGGGTGTCCTGTAGACTTGTAGGATACTGTTTCTCCAACTGCCAATCAGAGTCTGGCAAGGGTGGCTTTTCTCAATGTCAATGAGAATAACTTATATCCTGCCTTTAAAAGAAATGATATACTTCCACTATATAAATAGCATCATAAAAATTTTAAGTGCCTATAAGTAAATGCTACACTAAAGGAATGAAACACGAAATCCAAAATACCAAACATGATATAGATAGAAAGGAAAACTCAGGTCAGTGTTTTCAGAGTAGAGCGCAGTAGCAAGGCCTTACGAAAGCTGGTGCCATCCAGGGAGACCACAGAATAGATCTTGGGGGAACAGTTAATACACCTCTGAGAGTTACAGAGGCAAAACCAATGAAATAAAGGTTTGGCTTAAATACTCCTCATTACTGATTGAGAAAATAAAATTAGGATATTTGACTATTAAGCAAAGAGATCTGACTTTGACCAAAGTATCTTTCTTCTAAGCAACAATGACAAAAAGACATAAAACAACTGTACCTTGAAATATTCTCAGTATTTTTTTTTCCACTTGTTTCATGGACTGTCACCAGGTTTGTGTGGTACTGAAGCAAACAAAGTCCATATATTGTTAACACCAAAAAAAGGCATGTGTTGGAAATTTAACTAAATATGCATTATACCTTATTTGTATTATATTGTAAATAGGTGTATGTCTGAATTTAATTATTGTTGTAATATAATTATTTTCTAGTATAACATTCATTAATTTCTTTTATACTTTTAAATACATAATTTTTAAGAACAGTTGTTCTTTCTTATTCAGTGATTTTGAAAATGCAGTATAGAACACTTCATAAAGAAGAATAATAGCATACAGAGTTTATACAATCTGATCAGAGTATGCAATGTTTGGCCTATTTGAAAGTACAATTTACTGCATAAATATGAAACAATCAAGACTATTAATTTGCTAAGATATTTTAAACTAACAACATTAAGGTCTTTATCACAGTTAGCAACTGTACAAAGCAATTTACAAAACTGAGTTTTTTTCCTTCAAACAGCCTTAAAGTTAGGTAGAACAGCTGTGCCTGTTTTGTTTAAACTCAGTGTGAGGACAACATAGACACAGTCTATGAATACATGGTGCAGGATTTATAACTATTTCTTAAATAAGTGTATGAGAATAACATTTACTCAGTTATGTATGATTGTTAACAATTAATACATAAGTTTTGTAATTTAAAGCATCTCCAGTAAGTAAAAAGGCGTTTATTATTCCCTATAAAGTATTTCAATTTTCCACTTTTAACATTTCCTTTGTTCTAACTTTTTTATGTTTTCTCCTTTGAATCTTAACATAAATATATTCTGAGATCACAGATAATTACTTATGTGCATATTTGTGTTTTGACTCATACTCTGGCTAACAGTGGAAGTATGAAGATAGGGTTGACTGACTTTCATCCAGGAAGGGAATGGAAAATTCAATATAAACATGCCCATTCAGAATACTATGGATTTATGTATTTCTGAAATCCTGGAAAGAGATAAACGCCATGCAGCATCCCTGGACAGCGTTTGTCTGTTCTTCATGCAATGTGCCGATATGAAATACTCCTCTCTAGATGGCCAGGCTCGACTGGAAACGTTCTATCTGCCAACTCTCAATTATGCACAGATGATTATTAAATTTGAAAATTAAACAGGACCCTGCCTTCTCTTTCTTTATGCTTGCTTCTTTTTCTCTCTGAAATTGTCTTAATAGTCCAAATATCAGCCAATAGCAAGTAAGTGACAGTGCATAGTATCTATTGGCTGGTGTGAGTAAGGTGTAGTCTTGCACATGTAGGCCATTTTTGTTATAATCAAGCAGACATTTTACTTGCAATACTGTGTTTTTTCCTACTTCAGCAGAAGAAAGAGCTTTATGTATATATTGCTTTTCAGAAATTTGGCAAGGTACTATTGCAATGAATTGCATTGCATAGAAATTTTAAAGCATGTTTTCTAAAAGGACAGAATGCTTAGAAACCAAATGCATGGCTAAGAAATCTTATTAAAGTGACTGACGTGAAATTTAGTTTTATTGCCTGAACGGCTCTATTTGAAGAAACTAGATTACACATTGATGAATTATTTTTCTATCTAAGGAAACCTCTTCTTACCTTTGCTCACAGGAGTTCAATAGGGGCCACTCTAAGAGCGTGTTTTCATGGGAAGTCCCCCCGATTCCTACCAATCCCAAGGTATTTTTACTTCCAACCTGAGGTCTATCCTCTAAAGGAAAAGTCTAGTCTGATCTGAGTTTACTAATTACCCAATTGTTTAATCAAGAGATCTGTGCAATTTCTCACTTTTAAATTCAAATGTTTGGTACTATAAAGATGCGGTCATAATCTTAGAATAGGTAACATAACTCCCCAAGAAAAGTCCTTAGCCAATTTCTATTAATGAGGAATAAATGAAAAAAAAGATGATTGAGCAATTTTATCAGTTCTCTATGTCTGACTTTCACTGACATAAATCTTATATGTACTCAATTTAAAAATAATACCCAAAATATTGTTAAAACAGATTTTTGGTCAATACTGACATATATAATATAGCAATTGTTTTATTTTATTTTTCTTGTTTAAACTTTTTGTACAAACCTACTTTCAAAGAAAGTACTTAAGGACTTTTCTCTGTTTAATATTTCTGTCAAATATTCCCTATGTGTCTAAGTTGTTAAGCATTGTGGGGATATTAAAAAGTAGGTTTGGGACAAATAAGTTACATATTATATATAAATCACTTGAAAATAATGTAAAATATATGTAATCTAGTTAGAATGCACTAGAATTTGAAAAAGGATCTTTTGAGGAGTCAAAAAGAGAACAGGAAATATCCCTACTAAGGACCATCCTTACATCCCCACGCAGAACCTGACACTTGGTGGATACTCTAAAAATACTTACTGAATGAGTGAAGGAGTCTGAAGACTGGGTAATTAAATCTATATATACTGTATCCAATATTGGACCTTGAGTATAACACATGAGCCTGATGAGGAGTCCTGTAATCCACAGCTATGTGGCAACTATCCAGTTCTGATAACGATGAGAGAATTCTGACCAAAATCGGAGACATCCCTGGGGCACTGCTGATGGGGAATCATGGTCAGTAGCCTGAGAAAGACCAATGAGCATGCACAGAGGATTACAGAAGTCCAAAACAATGTCTTAGCTGTCGATGTCCTGCCTTGGAATCCTTAGAGATTTAAGGATGGCAGAGATAGATGGATTAGAGAGCAGGGGGAAACGAACAGCTCTGACACTCAGCGTTTCAAATATGTAATTTGTGACATTTCAGATATATAATTCTTAACTCTATTCTTCTTGATTCCTTCTTTTCTCTTTATTCTTCTGTTGCCTACCCTGATTCCTTCTTCCTCCATACCTCCCCCATCACACTTACACAAGTAAAAGCAGTATTTGAAATTAAACAGTTTATTCTGACAATAATATTTAAGTGAGTGCTACTTAAGAAAGCATGGCCAAGCCTCTTTTGTTCTTGCCTAACTACAGATAAGAAAAACATTCTACACAATAAAAGTAATTTAGTCTGCTCGGTGTTCTGGGAATGATATTTATCCAAAGGCCAAATGTCCCATCTTCAGAGCAGAGGCGTCATGCCGTTACGGTGTCATCACAGAATGCAGACCATCTGGAAAAGCAGCCCCTCGCCACACCCTTCAGGGCAAGCTCACTACGGGGCTTGCCCGTTCACAGCTGCTGGGCCCATGAATTTCCCAGCAGAACTCTTCAGTGAGTTGGCTCTTTCTAGCCCATTCCCCACAGAGGATGCAAAAGGCTAGCACCTGCTTGCTTTGAGCTCTCACTGAAGAAAACATAGTCACTGAGAAGGTCCTCAGAGCATGTGGGGTGAAATATTGCAGCCAGGAAGCTCAATAGAGCGTCTGCCGATGGGAAGTTAATAGTGGTTTAGGTTTTGGGACAGTTAAACTATTCCAACTGAGAAAGGAAAGCAATAAAAGATGTATTTAACTCACTGCAAGGCTGACAGACACAAAAACCTGACTCGTGTTGGGGAAGACAGTGGAAGACTTAGGTCAGTTTTGGTAATTTTACTTCTTTCTTCAAATGATTATCTGTGAGCCAGTGGCTTTTTCTACTAAAATTAAATTGAATTCATAATTCATGGCTGGACCTTTTATTTACCTTTACTGTCAACACACTTCCAGAAAACTGCCATATCCTTAGAAATTTTTTCTAATAAAACTGTCTAATCTCAACATATGTAAAGTGTTTTTTTTAATTTAAAACAGAAGTTAAACTTTTATAAGGATTTTAAAGGTAATTTCCACTGACTGAAGCTTACCAAGTGTCCATCTCTAAATTCTAACTAGATTTGAAAATTCCTCCTGGAGACAGGACATCACTCTTATGTCATGAAAAATAGCAAATATAAAAGCATACTTTGGGGAAAAGGAGCATATTCTTTTACACTAACGACAGGTAGGGATTAACCTGTTTGAGTCTTTTACAGAAAGTAAAGAACACCAATCTTTTTTCTCCCTAAAATAAGCACATGTTCCCCACTCTCCACCCAGGTCTATTTGTGTGTATATTTATTTTTAACTTGTATTTTAAAATCATAGTTTAGGAAAACATGTGCTCAATGTAAAAATGTACACAACATAGGCAAGTTAGAAAAGAAAACAAAAATACCTGAAAACCCTATCACCAAGAAATAAACACAAGTAAATTTGAGAAAAAAAATCCATCTAGACTTCTCTCACTTTCTGATGTAGGAATAGCTATCTATCTCTACCTGTGTTATAGGTACATGAATAGACAGATACAAAGCCTGACAGAAGCTTTATAATAAAGCATCTGTACTGTATAGACTCTTTTATAACGTGTTTCATTTAATATTTTTGTATGTCCATAAAATAGAACTGCATTATTTATTTTGATATCATAACATGTCAATTTTTTACAATTTTGCCATCACTGGGTATTAATTTTTTCTAATCCAATAGGTAAAAAATGATATTTCATTACTTAATTTAATTGCATTTCTCTGACATTTAGTCAAATTGGAACACTTTCAAAACGTTAATGACTATTTCTATTTACTTGTTTGTGAAATTACCTATTCAAGCTCTATGACATTTTATACTATTTGTTTACTTTTGTTCTTAATAATTTAAGGTTATTTATATATTATTGATATTAAGCTCTTCAGATTCTATGTCTTATAAATCATATTCCTGGACTTTCATTCACTATGAGGAATTAATGCATATACACTAGTCTCCCCTGATCCACAGTGGATGTGTTCTGAGACCCCCAGTGGAAGCCTGAAGCCTTAGAGCATAGTGAACCCTACATAGACTGTGTTTTTCCCTTGACATACATACCTATAATAAAGTTTAATCTGTAAATTGGGCACAGTCAGAGATCAACAATAGCTAAATAAAATAGAGTAATTATAACAGTATACTATAATAAAAGGTATGTGAATGTGCTCTCTCTCTCAAAATATCTCACTGTACTGTCTGTACTCTTGTGATGATGTGAGATGATACAGTGCCCACTTGATGAGTTGAAGGGAGAGGTACTCAGAACAGCATGAAATTTAAAACTTATAAGTTGTTTACTTCTGGAATTTTCCATTTAATATTTTTGAACTGCAGTTGACCGCGGGAACTGAAACCATGGAAAGTGAAACTGCAGATAAGGAGGTACTAATGTATGCGTGTTAATGTCAACAATAGCATTTATTATTTTCATGAATGGAATTTTCACTTTAGATCATAAGCTTCTTTATGGAAGATTGCCTGATACTATGTATAATACTACAGTATTACATACAGATTGAACATTCTCTTAAGTTTTGGTGGGCAAGGAACAGGATCTATTAAAGTAATTTATTATAGAATACTGTGTAGCTACAAGAGATGGTGGGAGCAGGGGGAAGAAAGAGAGATTGAGAGAGGAGTGAAAAGATACTACCTACAGGAATTTTTCCCAGTTGGCTTACTACTTGAATTGTGGTTATCATTAAAGCATAAGGCTGTTAAGTACTCAGCTTAGAATTATAAAGTAGTATCACTTGTTACCAACCTTGTTGTTGTTTTTTTTCCAATAGTGTGCAAACTCTCAGTCCCAGTATGCTGATCTGTGTCATTATTTGCTTCACAAACGCTACAGGCTGAGCTTCAACTGTCAGTTTCTGTCAGTGCACAATATCTATTCCTCGATGGTACATGTATAAAACCAGAAGAATAATTCATTCGTATATGATGAGAATTATCACCATTCAGCAACCAGTCTCTCTCATCCCTTCCCCAAAGATATTTGATCACAGTGTGTGGTCATAAGTATCAGAACACTATGGGGCAGGGGTGAGGGGATGGGGGTGGTAATTCCTTGATTGTGTCATATAATGAGCGCCATCAGTGTATAATTAATGCTAGATGGCTCCCTTATGATAACATGGCCAATATATCCAAATAAGTCTCACAAGGCATTATTATTCTCAGAAAGGCACAGCCATCTTTGGGTCTAAGGCTCTATGGCTTTTTTTCCAAGTCTATGGCTGACCAAACCCATTCTAATTGATATCCTCTCTTTTTAGAGAATTTAGGTTACCATCTACCCCTCTATCCTAGGAATGATTCTTCTCCTCCTCCTCCCCCTCCCCTTCCTCCTTC
>NW_017731351.1:5417632-5423887 GCF_001890085.2 Hipposideros armiger
CTCCTCCTCCACCTCTTCCTCCTCCTCCTCCCCCTCCCTCTCTCCCTTCCCTTCCTCCTTCTCTTCCTCCTCCTCCTCCACCTCCTCTTTTCTTCATTCTTCTTCTTCTTCTTCAAAAATGACTTTACATAGATCTGTTCTAATATATTATTTAAAGTTTAATTATCAGAGTACCCTGTCCTTTCTGAAGTATTGTGGTTGTGTCATGTTATCTCCCAAATACCAATTAAAATAAAATTTCTAAAATATAAACCTAACCTTCATTATTAGCCATAACAGAAAAATTTTAAAATTCTTGTTGGATGATGCCAGAAAACAGTCATTAGAAAATAATTGCAATATGTAACAACATATTTAGATAAGCAGCTAAACTTGATCAAAACTTTATACAATAGTATTAGTAATAGTATAGCAGTTTAGTTTAGTATAGTATAGCATAGTATACAAGTATGTACAAATTGTTTTAAATAAGGTATATTCAAGGAGTGAAAAAGAAAACAATTTCTACATAAAACTATCGAAATATAGGGATACTTGTGATAATATTGCATTTTTCAGAGCCCAATCAAACTTTCCAGCCTTTTAAACTTTATTAATATTACCATTTTTTACTTATTAAATTATGTAAAAATTTGTTATTTGTTTCTACAAATACTGGCTGATGAATCATATGGTGACAAGCTGAGATTTGACTATTACCTTATTTTACTCCATTCTTCTGACAGAAACTGTAACGAGTATTAAGTGGTTAAAAGTAAAACACCTAGACTCAGAACAAAATTTTAAAACAGGGAGATCCTGGGTCACCAATTTCGGAGTAACTGAGGCTTGGCACATGTACACAGTATTTTCTGAATGATCTACAGGGACTCTCATCTCCACATGCACTAAACCCAACTCTTTCAACTGGCCTCCAATTTCAGGGAAATTTAGATTCTACTGGTTAAATACAAATTCAAGCTGATTTCTCCATTTGCACATTAAAAATAATGTGTGTTGCCCCAGGTTCAGGTGTTCTGGGTTTTTTAAAATATGCAGTAAATTTGATAATTAACTTTTGGATAAGGAAGCTGCAGGATATAGAACACGCTTCAGGAAGAAAAAAATACGTGTGGTGTTAGCAGAATGGGACGGCTGCCCAGAACACGTCCCCTGCTGTAAGATTAGTTTGGGAATTAGGGATTTACAGTGCTTACCCCCATCTAGAGGGGACTTGGCAATGTTCCCTAGAACTGCAAAGATAAATTGGTGGGAGTGAAAGAAATCTGTAAAGGCCGGAGGCTGCTGGAAAACAGGCTTTCCTGTCACTAAGTCATGATGTTGTAAAGGGTTCTGAAATCAACCTAGAGTGCAGCCTGGGAAAGAAAGACGGTTTCTGTGTGAACAGTAATAGCACTGACCAATTCAGTCTCCTCACGGTCTGCCTGAGAAACATAATATGAAAGTCCATGTTGGGAGAGGAAGTGGTGGTGGGGTCATCTGCTCAGCACGGAGCTTTGTGGTGTATCGCCTGTCACTGTCATGCATCCAGTGGAGTCTCACTGAGAGTAAGTTGTATGATGACAATGCAGATGACGTCAATAACGAATGATGACAATAGGTGACAATGCGGATGATGGCAATAACGAATGATGACAACAGTGAAATGGAAACGATTAGAAGACTATTGCAGGAGGCAGGAAAAATTATAATTATTTTTAAAAAGCATCTGAATACGTTAATATAACCATATATGACATGAGACACTGGCAAAGAATTCCTTTCGAATGGAAATTCATCAGGATTCACTTTCATTAAAAAATAAAGTAAAACAAAAAAGATCACAACATAAGAAAGTGGTTTCTAAAAGCTCCTGCTAAAGCAAAACGCTTGAATTCCTAAAGGGAATTATGTGTATTAAATAAAATAAAGCAGTACTCACGGTTTCCCTGGAAATCCCCCTCTTCTATCCCTGGACTCCACTCTTGATTTCTTATGTGGCTCTCTGTTGTCCTCCTATGGGAGAAAATTCCAATTTAACACACATCATTAATGGTCTCATTTTCACTGTTTCAATGTAGCAGACATATGTAATGTATTATTGTGTGGCTTTATATCTTCCTACCTTCCTTCTTTCCACTATTTTTATTCCTCTCCTTACATTCTTTCTTTCCCTCCTTCCACTTCCTCTCACTTGTCTCCTTTCTTCTCCTTCTCTTTCTCTCTCCCACCTCCCAGACCCTAGAAGAAGTCCAGGATGTCCAAAAAGCCTGCATCTCCTCAAGTCACAGACATTCATATTGAAGTACTTAGCTTAGAAATATAAGGAAGGAGGAAAAAAAAAAAAAGAAAATCCTCCAACTCTCAAACTAACAGGTGCCAATTTGGTCCCAGCTCCTGCCTGTGGACATCCTCAACTGGCTTTTTCTTCACACTCAGAACAACAAATTTCAGGCCATGGGCACACAAAGCTGGCTCTGTTGCAGGTGTCAGTGGATTAGGCCTGTCCCAGACTTCCCTGGTATTTGGTATTTGGTGCCCATGGCCTCCAGCATTCAGGGAGTAACAAACTGAGTTGATTGTAGAGGCAGGGTTAACAGCTCAGCACTCATTCCCAGGCTAATGTTAAGGACAGTTCATTGCAAGTTAGTTTAATTCTTAAGCCAAAAAAACACCTGATTCAATTATAGGAAAGATTATACCTCTAACACTGTTGTGATAGGCAGTGAGTTCTAATGCTGACTACTCTGTAAAATGATGTACGATACACTACAGTAAAATCTTCATAGAAACCTTTACATTAATTTTTTTTTAAAGCCTTTAATAGATGTTTCCTTCAGTAGCATTTTTTTCAGAATAAGCAGACACGGCCTCTAACAAGATATAGAAATTGTCTTTACACTTCAACTATGCTATAGGGAAAATAATAGGACTGGATTTGTGTGACCATGGCACAGTGTTGATTTTCTTATATGTGAGCAAGGATAAAAGGTAAGAGCTGACATGCACTTCTCAACCCCCACCGAAACAGGATAAAAAGCAGATCTGAATTAAAATATCTACAGTCTCATGAGATGAGTAAGTTCTGAGGACCTAATGTAGCGCATGGAGACTAGAATTAATAATACTCTATCGTACACTTGAAATTTGCCCAGAGAGTAAATCTTAAGTGTTCTTACAAAAGAAGAGGAAGAAGAAGAAGAAGAAGAAGAAGAAGAAGAAGAAGAAGAAGAAGAAGAAGAAGAAGAAGAAGAAGAAGAAGAAGAAGAAGAAGGAGTTACTATGTGAGGTAATGGAGTTAATAATTATGTTCATGGAAATCATTTCACAAGGTATACATATATCAAATTACATTGTACACTTTAAATATATTACAATTTTATTTGTCACATGCCCTTAAAGAAAGCAGGAAAAAAATAAAAATAAGCCCCATCTTCATTTCCTCATTCCTCTCTAGGGTTGACAGATAAAATACAGGATGCCCAGTTACATTCGAATTTTACACAAACATGAAAGAATTTTTAGTACAACATGCCATATTTATATCAAAAATGTTTGTTTATATAAAAATCAAATTTAAGTCACAGTCTTACATTTTTTTCCTCTGTGAATTCTGGCTATCCCACAATGTAACATACGTCTCCCAACTATCCCTTTATCTTATTTTTGTCTTCTTGCACTTATCATACCACCTGATATTACATTGCTCATTCATTTTTTAATGAGTCATTGTCTGTGCTCCAGCACTGAAATGTTTGTTGGCTCTATGGAAGTGGAGATGTTTCCATTTGTCTTTCGCTGAAACTCAAGAGCAATGCCTAGCATATAATAGTTGTTCAATAAATATTGAATGAATTTATTGAATAAGCAAAACATCTATCTCAAAAAACCATTTCTTGTCCATTCTATATGCAAATAATTCATATGGATAACTAAATATATTTGCTATTTATCTTTGATGTTTTTCCCTAGTGCAGGGGTTGAAATCATTCAAAGGTATGGATGATGCTAACATCTGTTGAGTACTTACTATGTTCCTGCACTCTTAAGTTTTATATACATAATACCAATGGAAACCTTATGAAATCAGTACAATTTTTACTCTTAGTTTACAGTCAGAGACATGAAGCTTAGTAAATAATTATGTCCAAATTCATATAATCTAGTTATTAAGCAAAACTTGAGACGCCATTTAAAACTGTCCATGGGGTAAACCATTTTCTTAGTATTTACTTTATGCTATTTTGTTTTATGTTATTATCTTGTAGTAATGGAAACTGAAAAGATGCATGAACAATATTCTTGCATTTTTTAGTGATTTATTTTTGCAAATCCTGTCTAATATACTGGCAAAAAGTAGGAAAGAAGAATTAGTAGCTAACAACTTAAATGAATCTTTGCTAACAAATTAAAAGCAATTCAGCACTTCATTTTCCAGGGGTGAATTATATGGCTCTTTAATTAATTTTTCTTCACAAATTATAAATAATTAGTGTATTAAACAATATAATTTCACAAGGGTTTTCATTTGGGGTTTAACTAATGTAATTTTACATACATTCAGAGAAAATGAGAAAAGAGGTCAGCAGTATGTTTTCTTATGTTATTTAATCTTCTACAGGCTTCCATCCAAACTAAGCAACTAAAATGAAACACAGCTTCCCTTCCCAAGAGGGTTTCACTTGTTCGTTTGCTTGCCTCCATTCCTTCTACCCCCTTGCCTTTCTTCCTGTGCTTATGACTTTCCTTCTCTTTCCTTCCACCCACAGGCACTTTTGAAATGGCCTCAGATGGGAGGGTGAGATCAGAAATATGCCTATAGAACTCTCTACTCGCCGATCTGGCAGACATTCAACACAAACGCAATTAGAGGGCTTACCCTTGCATGAAATATTTGCTTTCCTGATAGTCACCAACTTTAAGCTTTAGGAATGCTGGGGCATAGTGTTTCTATGTCAGAGCTAAGATGCTCAACTTCTCTTTCCTCAAAGTTATTGTTTTTAAAGTTTGCATACAGTATCAAAGTGTCACCAAGCAATATATAGGAAAGCATGGATTCTATTAAAATCCACTTGCACAACTGCAAACAACTGCATCTGTCATTGGTATTCTTTGGCCAGAGTTTTAGAAGTTGTAGCATGCCCACTCAGAAGTACTTATGAGCATTGTTCACATGGTAAATATTGGACATTAAAATGCACCATGCATGGGGCTCAGAGCAGTGTGAAGCACTGAAGCTCACCTTCAATTATAGACACAAGCACCTAACCAGGAAATTGTAGAATCATTGATAAAGGTACTCGACCTTTTCTATACCTCTGCACTGAACAATAGCCACAAGTAAAGGAAGACTAAGTAGAATATTTATTTGTTTTGCTTTGGACAAGGATGAAAAATACTTCAAATGCACAAATTTGGTCAATCCATTGAAACTTCGAGGGAGTATACACACACACACACACACACACACACACACACACACACACACACACACACCCTAATATGTTGGTTGAGTATTTAAGTTCTGGCTGGAAAAAAATGTTTTTTCACCCTAAATCAGTTAAAAAGTTAAAATCGTTATAGTTTTAGGGAGTAATTGGTTTCAGTCATCGTATTTTATTCTACATTGTATCCTTGAAACCTAGTCTTAAAAATAGTTGTTGTTCAATAAACATTTGTTAAATTGAAGTTTAATCATAATGTATATAATACTAAGACATGTTATGCAATGTTAAAGTATATGTAGAAGGCTTAGATCTTCTTCAAAAGAGGACAAAGTGAATAAACAAGCACTAAAAGTGTTCTAAAAATAAGTAAAATGTGTTGGGTGTTCAGGACTTTGAAAGCATTCACTCATTCAGTGTTCATAGAACTTGATAGGTAAGGAAGTTTTATAAATGAGAAACTGAGGCTTAGAGAGTTTAAAGAAGTGATCCAGTAGCACATGTAATAAGGGGTATGTATTAGCTTCTTGTAGCCACTGTAACAAATTGTCACAAACTTGGTGGCTTAGAACGACAAAAAATTTATTTTCTTAGAAGTCTAAAATAAGTTTCCCTGGACCAAAATCAAGGTATTAGCAAGGCTGTGTTTCCTCCAGAGGTTCTAGGAAAGAATCTCTTCCTTGACACCTACAATTTCTACAGCTGCTCACATTCCTTGGCTTGTGGCTACATCACTCCAACCTTCAAAACAGCATCTTCAAATCTCTCATTGCTGCATCTTAACAACACCATCTCCTCTGTGTGTGTGTGTGTGTGTGTGTGTGTGTGTGTG
>NW_017731351.1:5428772-5434458 GCF_001890085.2 Hipposideros armiger
ATATATATATATATATATATATATATATATATATATATATATATATATATATATATATATATATATAAATAACCCAAAAAATTAAAAATGAAAGGGGACTTGCACCAAAAATGATGATAGTTGGCCTTGAGCTGAAGTACGTGATTAACTCACCTCCCTGCACTTGATATCTAAAGAAGTAAAAAATAAAACTAAGAGTCCAAGATGAGGGACTGAGTCCATATGTTTACCTAACTTCTCTCTTAATATCAAATGAAAATAGAAGAATAAAAGTAAATTAATATTAGTTCTAGAAAACAGAAAGGGCACCATTAGTGGAATTTCTGGAAGATAAAAAGCAGATGAAATCAAATTAACAATAAAACAAACAAAGAAACAAAAAACAACTAGAATAAAGATCTTGTGATTAACAGAAGCTTCAAAAGAACAGGCTATCATAAATGTTTCTCTATTCAAGTCCTATAAACATATCTGAGCGCAGACATTCAGAGGCTGGAAACGCATGCAGACCATGGGGCTGTTGGTACCATAACAAGATTCTTCTACCATCATCAATAAATGGACAACATTCAGCCAGTGTTTGTCACAAAACACACGATGTACATGGAAGAAGGACGTTCATGAGTCTTTAGATGCACAAGAAACAACTGATAATAATATGTAAAGATATCTAGATTAATGGAGAACTACTTATCAATGGATGCTGAAATGATAGTCAAATGCAGAATGTGTTCATCATGACAGACCCTTAGCAAGTTAGGGATACTAATCAGCAAACTCTTCTCAGAGTATTTCTTTTACACATGACTTAAGGATAGGCCCTTTCAGGACGGGAAGTCCTTCTTCTAGATAGATCTCCCTTTAAAAACACTTCCTTAAAGGGCAGGAGGAGCGGCAGCTGCCAGGTAGCCCAGCTTTGCGAAGGCTCTCGGCGCACTGCGGCCGGCAGGCACCCGGCACGCGCCCACCCCGCCGCCACGATGCCCAAGAGGAAGGTCAGCTCCACCGAGGGGGCAGCGAAGGAGGAGCTCCAGAGGAGGTCGGCGAGGCTGTCAGCTAAACCTGCTCCTGCAAAAGTGGAAAGGAAGCCCAAAAAGGCGGCAGGAAAGGATAAGTCTGCAGACAAAAAAGTGCAAACAAAAGGGAAAAGGGGAGCAAAGGGCAAACAGGCTGAAGTGGCTAACCAAGAAACTAAAGAAGATTTACCTGCAGAAAACGGAGAAACTAAAAACGAGGANCTCTGTGTGTGTGTGTGTGTGTGTGTGTGTGTGTGTGTGTGTGTGTGTGTAACCTTCTTCTGCATGTTTCTTATTAGGACACTTGTGATGGCATTTAGGACCCATCCAGATAATCCAATAACCTCCTTGTCCCAACATCCTTAATTTACACATTTCTGTGGACACTTTACCATACAAGATAACATTCGCAGGTTCCATTGATTGGGACCCAGTATCTTTTAGGGGCCATCATTCAGCCTAATGCAGGATTAGAGCTGGGATTTGAACGAGCAGTCTGCTTCTTGGGCCTTTTCTTAACCACTGTGATAGACCGCATCTCCACCATGTAACTTTTATCTAGATAGAAAGGAAATACAATGGATGAGAACCTTAACAAAATGGTGGGAACTAGTAGATGTTTTAAGGAAGGGAGAGACAAAGTAAAACTGGTATTTTCAGACAGAATGTTGTACTGTGGTTTGGAGTGTGTTGTAAAATAGAGAGACTGATATTGGAGTCTAGGAGAGCAGGTAGGAAACCATTGCAATAGGTGACACACGAAATGACAAGGCTCTGAGCCAGGGTGATGGTGAAGGAAGTGGAAATCTTGGGCAGGGGCTATGGAAGAAGACATGTCAAGACTTGGGACTGAGTGGATCAGGAGGACAAAAGAGATAGAAGAGCTTTTCGCTCATTCAGCAACATTTAGAAGCACTGTCTATATGCCAGCTATTGCTTGGGTCCAAATATGGAGAATTCAATCACAGTTATTAACTGCAAAAAGTACAATAAAAGATCAGAACAAATAAATGATTAAAATAGAGTGCGGTGGGAATGATCTCACAGAGAATGTAAGAAAGCGGTAAAAAAGGACTCTATGAATGGGTGTGCAAGTCACAGGAGGTGTTACATTTTAAGTTCTTCCAGAATCGGGCTTAATGCACAGACTCCAGTCCAAATAGTGTGTGACGTCAGAAAACACAAGTAGAGGAATACACAATGGAGACAGGGAAGAGAAGGTCAATAAAGCATCATTTCCAAGCCAGTTAGTTATCAGCGTGGGTAACTGGAGCTCCGTCCTCTGGGCCCTCTGGGAGCCAGTGTGGAGAAGATGCTCTAGCGCTATCCCATCCAGGGCTGGGGTTGCTGGGAGATTTACACTCCAAATCCCCATGGAAACTAGAACACTGAGTTGTAGTTGTCATAGAGATGCCAGAGCATCTAGCTAAAAACAAATATTTATTTTTCCCATTTAAGTCTTACTTTAATAGCCCTTAAAATAAAGTTTTGGTAATGGTGAAATCTTCTTATTTCATATCACTAGGGGAGAAAGAGATTTATTCATCCTGAGAATGCATCAGGAACATTCAATCCAATGATTATATATTGATGTATCACAGAGTCTCTACTTCTAGCATTAAGAGTGCATTTCTTTTTCTGTTTTCCTAAGATGCCCCCTACCTCGGGCTATACTTGCCCTCGTCCACACTGTGGCATTCTAATTCTTATATTCTAATTTGTACAACTGACTGAGCAAATAAGGCAGCAAATATCTATGTTAACATTCATTTCTCTTTTACTTCATTGCTTCAAAGGTTCCATGGAAAATGTTTAACTTTTTTTTAAGATTTTAATTAAAATATAGCTAACATACAATATTATATTAGTTTCAGGTGTACATCATAGTCATTCAACATTTATATACCTAATGAAGTGATCACCATGACAAGTCCAGCAACCATCTGATACCACACTACACAATCACAATATCATTGACTCTATTCCCTATGCTGTATGTTACAACACCGTGACTTACTTGTTTTATACCTGGAAATTTGAACTTCTTATTCCCTTTCACTTTCTCCCTCACTTTAAAATTTTTCAATTATAGTTGACATTCAATGTTATTTTATATTAGAAAATTTTTACTTCTATTTTGGTGGGAGGATGATTCCACAATATGACAAATACAAATCTTAACTGGATTTCTGCAAACAGCCACAGGAATAAGAAGACCCAGTGGGCTTATGGGGCCGGATCTTGTTTCCACCTGAGCAGGCCTGGTTTTCCTGCAGCAGATGTGAAGGCCTCAGGCCCTCCCTGCACGGCGCCTGCCTACGCCTCTGACTCCCCACTCCCTGTGCTGCGTGCACTTCGGCGACTTACCAGGCTAGTGGAGGGTTAGCTCATCAGGATTCTTATCACCTGCAGTTTTTATAGACTGTGCAGTAATGAAAATAGAGTGGCGTTTGAACTCCCTGACATGGAAACCTTCAAGAAGCTGTGGAATGTGGTCACTGGTATTTCTGGTATCTTTTAAGTGTCAAGAGAGCAGAATTTCTCTTGTCAGTTGTCACAGTAAGGCTAACAATTAAAGCCATCTGCTCTTCATTTCACTCCCCAAGGGCGTCTTCCATTTTTCACCAACTTCCTGTTGTTGACAGCACAGTTCCTCCCAATTTCTCTCTGAAACTGTGAGGTCAGCAGCAGGCTCAGGCCATTCAGTGAACTGCTGCTTAGGTCCAACCCCTAGAGTGTCCTTTGCCCCAGGAGCTATAGCCTCCAGGACCTGGGACCCCAGCAGCAAATACAGATGGTGAACATGGGCTCCTCCCCAAGTGGTGCCAATAAGGGCAGTGGGCATGCTCAGGCCAGGATCACCATCACAGCTTTGCTTGGGACGTTTTTATTTAAGGGAAAAGACATAAAAAAATGAAAAGAAGAAATAGGAAGTGGGAGAAGAAGGGGACAGGAGGTTCATAAGAAGGAAGGAAGGAAGGAAGGAAGGAAGGAAGGAAGGAAGGAAGGAAGGAAGGAAGGAAGGGGGAGGGAGAGAGGGAGGGAGGGAAGGAAAGAAAGGAAAGGAAGGAAGGGAGGGTGGAAGGGTGGAAGGGAGGAAAAGGAAAGAAAAGAAAGGGAGAAAGCAAAAAGTTGCAAGAGAAGAGAAGACAAAACAGAAAAGCGAGCCTGTTCATTTTTAATTCAGGCTTGTGATTTTACTCTCTAATGGTGTTAAAATATCTGTCAATCACAAATTCAATATGCTATTATTATAATGTTTATCTTAGTCGAATGGTGGCAAATGGAAAAGAGAGCACAGTAAATAGAGCAACTTTATAAATTCCATAGACGGTGTAAGAAACCTCAAAGGTGAACTGACTACAATGACTCAAACCAATAATTTTGCCGATTAATGTACTCTAGGGTATTGCTCTTTTGTTATTAGAAACAATTAGTAAAGTAATCCCATAGCCAAGAAAAAAATTACCTTACAGTTCTGGGGATATATTCCTTTTTCTGTCTGATATCCAAGGCCATCAGATATTATTACATACTTACTAAAATTATAAATTCATAATACCAAATTTGAATTAACTTATTTAACAACTCAATCCAAACAAAAACTAAGTTTCTAGAAATTCTTTCATCATGAAGATCACATATAGGCTGGTGAAATGTCAAGTAGAAATTTAAAAATACTTAATCAAATTTGCTCATAGGCTTTTCTGTTTTATATGCACATTTCAAACCAAAGCGAATGAACACATTTTAAGGAATAATTCTCTTTGGCTCTATAGACAGCAGAATCAAATAAGTCACTTCAAGGCTCCAGATATGCAGTACTGGCCTAGTATAGACTGTGTTTGGTTTATTTTGGATTAGCAAATTAGTCACTTGAGGGGTTCATTAATTTAGGTCCCGTAGGTGCTGTTCAGTAAATTGCGGCTGTACCCTTTCATATGGTAATATCCCATGTGAAGGGCTGTGTAGTTAGCCTGTTTGGCTCATTTAAAAAAGAGTATGGAAAACATCCTTCATGTATCTGTCTCTGGATATTTCTGAGCTCATAAAGCACAAAGTGCCAACACCATGTGTGAGGTTTAAATTTGTGTCAAATCGTGTCTACTTTACACAGTTTTTGAAAACACAGAGCTAAAATCACAGAAGTGAACAAGATGTCCAAACAACTTCTGTTCTACATGCTTTCAGAATGTGAGAGGATGATGTTTTCCCCTAACAATCATTAAGTTGTGATTTCTTTGATTCTTTTCTTTTGTAAGTTAGATCAACATCATTACAATTTTTTTTGTAGTTCCTTCTTCAGAACATATCAAATAAATGACCCTCAGTCTAAGAAAGAAAAATGTTTTTCTTAAACATATCTGAAGACACACTTTTGAATATATGTTATCTTTGAGAAAGCAACACTACAGCAACATCAGGGTCAAAATAATTAAGCTACATAGCTATTTATATTGACATAAATATTTTTTTCCCACCTTGTATTTCTAGAAAAAAATGACAAAATACCATGGTCCCTTCCCTAAAACCCAATTGTAGCACAGTCAGATATGCAAGAGAGGCATTAATGAACCTTGAAAATAAAAAGTTAAAAAAAAAAAGAAAAGAAAATTCTGGTGGGTACCAGCAATGAAGGAGGTATAAAATGGAAGTGAGCATTTGCATGA